>NC_133480.1:14880644-14964343 GCF_025370935.1 Choristoneura fumiferana
ATGATTCGTCATGTTGCGGAATTTCATTGGAACTAATTTCTTACACTGGCAATAATTTTAATGATTGTCAGTGTCACTGTGGCGGTTTCTTTGAACAATAACAAAAAATGCCCAGAACGATTAGTAGTCAACAACGTATCATTGTAAATAATGTTTATAACAAACTACTGAAAAAAAAGCTTGGGGAATGAAACTATTTCACTACAAAACCTTTCCAAATTAACATCATAGCTAACAGGTAAACGTTGTTGACAAGTCAACATGTTCCGTCCGACTATACTGAACTATTGGCATATAAATAAGAACAATAGCGCCCTCTTGACAATAGTCATATATTTTTGGTTTACCTTTACCGTTCAAAGTGAAAAATAAAATACACTTAAGTGAATGAATCCTGCATGTAGACTAAAACCTAATATTTATGTAGTCTCACAACACGTAAAACTGTACCAGTTAATAATGAACTGTTGTTGCTTAACTGTCGATAAGTTGATAAAACTTGCAGCGCGCTCATCGCAGTAATGCGTGATTACAGCCTGTATAATTATTCAGCGGGTGCGCTGCGGGCCCGACTGATTCAAGGGAGACATCACATAGAGCTGTTAAGGCCGCCTTACACATACTCGTTACTAGCATGCTAATAAGCATGCTACCTGAACCAGTACGCTTCCCACGCAGCACGTGTCCTATGCACATGCTAGTAGGTAGCATTTGCTCAATAGTAGCATTCGTGCTAATAACGAGCATGTGTAACAGTAGCCTTAAAATAACATTGCTCCGTCAGTTCATATAACAGTATAAAGTACACACCATATCTAAAAAAAGTCTACTCATAAAAGTATTCATTATACCTGGACAAATTTTGTTTGTCTCAGTAGTATTACCATTTAAATGTTCAAAACTGTCTTGGGTTACAAAATATTCCTAGGCGATCGTGACGTTTTTATCACTGTCGTTGCTATGACGTAAAATACAATACAATTAATTAATAACACAAATTAGTACAAAAAGTTAACAACAAGACAAAATGCTGAAAAAAGGCGGTGTAAATCACTTAAAAGCTACCTTACGAATATCTAGGCAATCATTTTTATTATCATTGTTAAGATTACTATTTGTGTATCCAAAGTAGAAGCTTCGAAAGACCTGTACTAACTTTGCAGCCCTAGAAAAACTGCTTTTTTTAGTACTCGCAATATACTACGGAAATAAATAAAATAGTAGTTATACATTGTTTAAGTAAACTAAAGATGCTACAATCTGAGATTAGAATCAGAGGCGGTATAGCCTAACGTTTCTGACGCTTGCGGTCGCCAATCAAGTGACAGTTTTTGTATGCGAAATCCTCAGCGAAGCACCAGAATCGTTAGGCAATATGGCCCCAGGTTCAATATCTATCGAGGTACAACTCTCCAATTTTTTTTTTATTTTTCCTAAAAATGAAATTTTAAGATTGGAACAATTTTCAAGCGCAATATCTAGGAAAATACTTTTCGATATTAATACTGTACATTCAGGAAATCACACCTCAATACCACTAAATCACACCTGTTCTCCACTCCACCCTTCCACCTAATAATGCCGTTTGACACATACCAATTTTGAGTTCATTTGATATTAAAAGCTTTTCAACACGATGCGTCGCCTATCTCTAGTCTGTGCTGATGTAAATTAGAACAGCTGATAGTTTCATTTACTTCTGCAGCATTTTGCTGTGCACGCATAGAATGGCGCATAAAACAGATCAAAATTACTGTGGCCATGTTGAAAGGTGATAATTAAATAACTGAAAATTTGAACTTTAAAGAAGAAAACAAAAACTTTAAAAAGGTTTGTGTGTGTGTATTTTGGGTTTGGGTTGAACTTGAATCGAATTATTAGCCTGTACCGACTTCTGTCCAGTGCGTCACTTAAATACTAACTATGGCAAATTTCGTGGCTCTAAACTTAGCGGTATAGATTTCAAGATTAACGGTAGAGATTAGAAGATAGGGATAAAAAGTAACCTAAATATGTGTTATTTAAGACGTCCAGTTATCTATACCGGGTGTGGCCTGTAATACGAGCAAAAAATTAAAATGTAGATCTTCCTCGTCAAACTGAACCACATTAGTTTAGCGACTTTTAAAATAATGGAGTCTTTGAATTTTCTTTTTTTCATACTTTTTTCATACAAATATTGCTATTAATGTACGCCATCCTAGAACACAACTGACGTCGCCTGTGACGCTACAAACATCAAGCATTTTGGTTTACATTGCTTTTCGAATAAACTTAAAAGTGTAATAAAAATTAAAAAACTAATTATTTTTAAAAGTCACTGAACTAATGTTGTTCAGTTTGAGGCGTAGGTATGATCTATGTTTTATTGCTTATATTACAGGCCACACCCGGTATACGTAATTTCATCTTAATCTTACAGTCGTTTTAGCGTGATGGAATAACAAAAACACACACATTTATACTCACAATCTTTCGCGTTTATAATATTAGTAAGATTATAAGCGATTGTTAACGCAAACCTATTACAATAACCAAGGTCACTCCCCTTCCACGAACGAAGAAAAACACTTCCGCGGAGCACTCATAATTAGCGAGGGCGTAATGCGTTACACAGTTTTGAAAATTTGATAACTTTGAACAATATCCGTAGGACTAGGGCACGTTGGGGAAATCTCTGAGACTCATTATTGTTTCTATCACGGGTTGGGGAGCGTGCGTTGACGACGCTAATGTGGTCGCACCTTGCGGCGCTAAGAGCTACGAACATCGTCAAGTTTTTATTTGGATATTTTATGATCGGAAAAGAAATGAGTGGATCAGGCAAAAGACGAAAGTCGGAAGACGAAAGTTGAGCGCCGGAAGTGGAGATAGGCAGGACACATAGCCGTGCGTGCATAGGTGCGAAGAATACTGGAGTGGAGACCACTTGCCAACACCCGCGGTAGAGGAAGACCTTTTAAGAGATGGACGGATGACTAACTGGATGAAGGTGGCAGGGGACAGACAGACGTGGAAACGTGAAGAGGAGGCCTACGTTCGAAGACGGATGCAACAAGGGCTGCTATAGATAGATAGATAGATTTTATCATCAGTTACAAGACGTCATTATCCCAGCCTACGTCACACTGCTGGGTACAAAAGTCCTCTCAGAATGAAAAGGCTTGGGCCGTAGAAAAACTGAAAAGTGCGAGCCACGATTTGAAACCACAGTCCTCGTGGTCCTTTGCTTGAGAGGACAGACAGAGAGAGGAGAGAGAGAGAGTGAGAGAGTGTGTGAGAGAGAGAGAGAGAGAGAGAGAGACAGAAAAAACACCACACCACTAGGCCACCACGGCTTCCACTAGGCCCACCACGGTTTCGGTTACAAAATCCCAAATAAAGAAAACGTACGTTTCTTTCACACCTGCATTATATCAAACCACACCTTACAATAACTAAATACCCGCTCAATCCTAGCAAACCTTCACAACTCCGCGTAGCCCAGTGTACAGCGGGCAAGCAGAGGTGCCGGAGAGCCCTTAAGTGGTAAGTTCCAGATGGATTTTTGCTGTACAAAGCCCTCTTAATTAAGACTGTTATTGGGCATATTTGTGTCACCAACTTCAGTACTGGGAGACCTTAATTCATTAGCCTCTAATAGGCTTGTGAATTTAGACGCATTAAGCAAATGGCTGTTTGATTTAGGGGTCAATTTTTAAGGGTTTCGTGTCCTAAAGACCCACAGGGTACCTTGTTTCTTCTACCCAACTATCCGTCTCTCTGTTTGTCAGTTTGTCTATCGCATTTGGTATCATTGAACCGTAAAAATTAGCCACTTGAAAATTTTAGAGGTTAAAGAAAACAAAAATAGTGAGTAAGATTCTAATCAAACTTTCATTTTAAACACAAGTTTTTTTTTTACTGACTACTTTTTGTTGACTGTACTTGTATTGTCATCTAATTTACATATATATACTAAGTTTCAAGTTAATCCGACCACTGGAGTGGGTCTTAATGTACTTGCAAGATTTGACCCAAAAACAACAACAAGCTATACAAGCTATTGCGTGCCACTTGGTAGAACCCTGTCGCAGCAGCACTTGCCGCACTTAAAAACTTGATAAAGATAGTCGAGGCTTCTCCAGCATGGTTCTTCCGAGGATCATAAACGAACTGTTTTGCGGTACGGAACCCTTCGAATTGCAGTTAGTTGATTTGTATGTGTAGCACCTTTATCTGATGAAAAAGAAAAGCTTTATTACAAAGCTAGCCCGCGGCTTTCCCTGTTTCTGTTTTTTTTTTAAACAAACCTTATCCTGACAACGTGCACAATAAAAACAAATTATCCAAGTAATTTCCGTCATTCAGAAGTTATACGTGCACATACATCCCGACGATTCATTTTTATTTATATTATTTTTGTTTTTATTGTAGACGACCGACATAATTACATATATAATCTAAGAAGAAAAATATGTAGACTCAAACGTAACAAGCGTACTCCCACCTTAAAGGCCGGCAACGCACTTGTGACTCTTCTGGTGTTGCAGGTGTTCATGGGCGACGGTAATCGCTTACCATCAGGCGATCCGCCTGCTCGTTTGCCCCCTATACCATAAAAAAAAAAAAAAAAAAAAAAAAAAAAATGCCCAAGATGCAAGAAGAAATATCATAATAATTTAAAATAAAATTGCAACGAAACAACGTACCATCCAAACTTTACATAATATTTCACACTTACATAAATAAAGAATACTTATAACTCCGTTGAAATACCCATTAAAACGTTGAAATATTAACGGGCATAAATATAATTTATTTTATTGTGCACCTTGTCTTTTAAGGGTTCAAGTTTCAGACATTAATAGCAAACAACAGCTTCCTCGGTTGGATTAATAAAATGCTGTCACACTTCTTAATTAATAGGAGTTTTCAAAGAAACAATATCATTTTATTAGCATAAGTATTTTGAGATACAGACCGGCAAGAAAACGACCGTTTTTCGGGGTAGGTATCGTCAAAAGGAAGAAACAGAACCCTTGTAGCACCATTTTATTGCTCGTCTCCCCATGTTTCTATCTGTCTGTGAAGACTGTTTTTCAGAAATGTGTCGAAATATCAAGCTGAAATGAATACTAAATACCCAGCTCTGTTACCCAATGAAGCAGTGAAAAAATCGCTTCTAAGTCAATACAAAGGTTGTCTTAAAAAGTTGAAATTTGATATGAAAGTAGTTCTTATAGCACAACCAGTAAGAAAATTCTGAAAATTTATATTTTTTTGTCTGTCGGTTTATATCAGTAAGCATTCTCCACAAGAAAACAAAAACAAAATTACCTCATAATGCGTAATTTTGCTTAGGGTAGGGGCTTTTCTAAGCTAGATATTCATAGACTGGATATTATGTGTTACTTCGACAGTTATGATGCGGGAACTCATAAATACTCATATCCACACAATAAAATTGCTTTTTAACCATTAAGTACATAAGAAAGTGAGTTAAAGATATCAAACCTACTTGTCTTTTTAAATACAGTAGAATCCGGTTATAACGACGGCCAAGGGACTGGTGATATTACGTCGTACTAACCGGACGCCGTACTAAACGAACAGATGTACTTTCATGGTGGCTCATATTAAAATCGAACATATGCCTATATTTACGTCGCTAAAAACGGTTGGTTGTTAAATGCAAAGTCACACTAAACGGACTACACTGTATACCATCGTTGAATGAGCGACATGTAGAAATCCGTCCAGCCGTTCAGGCTACATAGGGCACCAAAGAAACATACATAATTATTAATATACGCTCAAAAAACATAACACTCATTTTGAACATGAAACTACCGTGAGACTCACTCATATTAAATATATTGACCCGGATAACTCACGTCTTAAATCGAGTTTAGCTCGACATGTTAGCAGAGCGGCGGCGCGCAGTGCGCGTGTTGCAGCAGCCGCTGAGTCGCGTTGCTCCGAAGACGAAGGGCTACGGATTAGCCCGAAACATGTAGAGCTAAACTCGATTTAAGACGTGAGTTATCCGGGTCAATATATTTAATAACAGTCATTCATATAGTCGGGTAAAAAAACGCTCCAACCAAAACGCCGCGTTTCCGCTCCCAGTCCGCACACCTTAATAAAGCGGCCAATGACAAGTTAAAGTGCTCCGAGTTCAGAGTAACTGCTCTTTTTCGCCTACAACTTTTTTGTTTCCGACTGAATTGATACATGGTGCTATTAAAAGCACTTGGTTTGTTGAAAGTGTCTGTCTTCGCAGTTTGTCGGTACAGGGTGCTTTAATTATAGATGTAGAAGGAAAGGAAAAGTTTGATGAGGATAATGGTATAATTACAGCAGCAGGGTTTGCAGGTGGTAGGACCTTGTGCAAGGTTCGCCCCGATTGCTACCACCATCTTGCTCGCTTATCCTGCCGTGAAGCAGCAGTGCTGTACTGTACTGGCACTTGAGGTATCCCATCTTAGGCCTCTAGGTTGGCAACGCATCTGCAATCCCCCTGGTGTTAATATTTATTTTATTTATAAATCTTGTTTTTTCCGGTACTAGAGTAAAATAATAGTTCATTGATGGAGATGAAGTAATTAATTGTATAAGAGTTATTTATTGTACACAAGAATACGGAGAAAAAGCTAAAGTTCAGCTGTCAGCCGAAAATAAGGTAAAACAACGACCATAAAATAAGTAAGAATTAAAACAATTCTGTCACTTAACTCCGGCTAACCTGTCAGCTCAAGAAAATGGAAATCAAAGTTGCCACAGATACAGCTTATTAACATAAAACAATCATTAAAATTCCCTCCTCCCAAGAGTTTATTATATATACCGCGATACCGAGAAATATAAATAAAATGACAATAGAATAATAACCTACAAACAGGGGATTTAACCCTTTATCTGGGCCCGGAGATTTTTGTGGTGCCCTTAAATTTTAATACTTGCCTTATTTATTAAAAAAGGGGCTTAGCACGAATCGGACTCACGCGGTTCTCTAAACCACTTTGTAGTCATCATCATCATCAGCCAGAAGACGTCCACTGCTGAACAAAGGCCTCCCCCTTAGAACGCCACAATGAACGACAAATCGCCACTTGCATCCACCGGTTGCTCGCAATTCTCACGATGTCGTCAGTCCATCTAGTGGGAGGCCTGCCAACGCTTCGTCTTCCGGTTCCCGATCGCCACTCGAGAACTTTTCTCCCCCAACGGTTACCTGTTCTTCGAGCGATGTGACCCACCCATTGCCACTTCAACTTGCATATTCTTACAGAATATGTCCGTGACCTTAGTTCTTCGACGAATTTCCGTATTCCGGATTCTATCGCGCAAAGAAACTCCAAGAATAGCTCTCTCCATAGCTCGTTGCGTGACTCTGAGCATCTCCAAGAAGCCAACAGTCAAGGACCACGTCTCAGAGTCATACCATAAGTCATCACCGGCAAAACACACTGATCGAAGTAGTCTTCAGACACTGCGGAATATTGGACAAGAAGATATCAAGAAGTTTCCCGAACGCTGTCCATCAGAGTTGGATTCGAGAATATTAAGATACAGCAAATATTCATGAAGCACTAGAGGGGATTTATTTATAAACAAACAAATAATACATACAATAATTAAGAGAAATAGGGACATGACAAGGCACGAAAGGTTCCGTATACTATACAACATTTAGACATTAGCAAAAAACGGCAAAAAATCACGATTGTTTTATGGGGGCCCCAAAAAGTATTAAAAAGTTAACAAAAAAAAGTAAGTTAAAAAGTAAAGTAAAGTAAAGTAAAAAAAAAGGTAAAGTATTTATTTTATTTCGTTTTTAGTATTTATTGTTATAGCGGCCATAGTTATCTGTGAAAATTTAAATTGTCTAGCTATCACGGTTCATGAGATAGAACCTGGTGACAGACGGACGAACGGACGGACGAACAGCGAAGTCTTAATAATAGGGTCCCGTTTTAACCCTTTGGATACGGAACCCCAAAAACAGAGTGATGGACTGAACTGAAGCCATATTGTCCAACGCAGTGACGTTCGCGATCGTATTTTCCATCTCTTTCTATAAAACGATTGCGATTCCAAGTGCTTTAGACACTAAGGCCCTTGACGCCAGAATCAGCATGTAACTCCACATTCAAAACGAAAGTCCCAATGTATCAGTAAACATTAGACTAACGCTGAATGCCGCCCATTACGCTGGGTCTACACTGACCGACGTTTCTTTCAATGTCTGACCGTCAATAGGACATCATTAACTGGGAAGTGCTGCGTTCACACAGGGAAGGCCACTTGATGCTTAGTTGGCCAGACGAGTATTTGGTATCTCTATATTTGATGAGCTAAGACAATTACTTTGCTCATCCGCGACCTTCTGATAGCTACGTTTATGCAAGACCTGTGTTCATGCAATTTCTCCAACTCCACACTGTAAGAACACACACAAATCACAAAAACCCATCTATCACCACCACCACACTACATTGACTCGTTTCAAACTCAACCAGAGCTCATTTTCAGAACAACAAAACCGTTCACCAGGGGTCCTTATGGACTCTCATAAAATTCTTATTCCTATTTTTTATTTGACTACCGATTTGTGTTCATAATAATCACTCTTCATAATTTTTTCTTCATACTTTTTATTTACTTTTTTTTCATTTCTTTTTTCATAACAGACGAATATCATAATTTTCTTATTAATAATGGCATTAATAAGAAAACATTTGAACTCATAATATTGTTTTTCAAATGGTACCAGTTCAAATTAAGATTAACGTTTGTCGTTAATTATTCATGTTATATTAGTCATCATCATATATATTTAGAAAGAAAGAAAAAATGGTTTATTTACGGCTCCAACAGTACCACCACCAAACACTTGAATTTAACTTAAGTTAAACAATAGAGCTATAAAATACAACAAAATACATCGTAATGGTCGTGACACCAGTAGTCACCGAAAAAGGGTCTCCACTCAGCCATCATGTGTATTTAAGAGCTAGGCTCCTGTCCGTGGATTTCTAGCTTATTCTACATTATATTAGTATTTTTTTTTTTTTTTTTTAACTAGCCTACAATAGTGTCCCACTGCTGGGCAAAGGCCTCTCCACCTGATCTCCACACCTCCCGGTTCAGCGCAATGTCAGGCCAATCCCTTGCATACGCGTCTAAATCGTCCCGCCATCTCCTTTTCGGTCTACCTCGCCGTCGACGGCCGTCCTCCGGTGCCCACCAACTGACTGTGTGAGCCCACCTCTGTGGGTGCATGCGACAGACGTGTCCAGCCCAGTCCCACTTCAGCTTAGCAGTCTCTTTCCCAACGTCGTATATTAGTATTAGTTGAAAAATAATTTCGGTCCTGGCGCTTCGCCGGCCGCTGCCGCGGCACGCTCTCTTCGCTCGCTCGGCTCGCGCTGTATAGTCACAGTTCTATCTACCTAACACCTCGTCGTACCTAACGGAGTCCTTAAATACATCATTTCGTACCATCGATAATTTTCCAAGTCCCTGCGCGTCAATAATGCGGGTAAATAATACTTATGATTGAGAAATATATGAAACTAGCTTTTGCCCGCGGCTTCGCTCGCGTTAAATTTGGGGTAACAATTAACATACATTTACTTTCTGCGATCCTTATTTCGTGTTTTGATTGATTTTTTGGAGGATTACATGGAAATATAAATACAGTAAGACGTTGTTTTAGACAGATGGTGCACATTTTGGAATTTAAAAATCAACCTACATATGTAATTAATCATTCATAATTCGTACCAACTCTAAAACCCTGTTTCGCTGAAACGTTAAAGTACTACGCGTTTCTTTTGCCGGCGACTTCCTACACGATATCGGATATAGGATTGTATCTCGAGAAATTGTAAAGTCCCCGCCCGCGGGACATAAATTACTGTTATGATCTATTTTAATATTCTTAATTGTCGATGAGAGACATATTGTAGCTTTCTATTATTGAAAGAATTTTGAAAATCTGCCCCGAAATTGAATTCACTTATTTTTATTCTGCGGGAATTTTGCATTTAAAAAAAAGAAGTCTGTCCATCAGGGATATTGTAGCTTTCTATTGGTAATAGAATTATTTAAATCAGATAAGTAGTTTCAGAGATTACCCCCAACAAACAAAGAAACAAACATAGTTGAGATATTTTCCTGTTCCATGGGATTTTCTAAAAATCTTTCCCTAGTGCACCTCTGTACTTTAGGTCCATCTATGCCAATTTCAAGTCTCTAGCACCAGTAGTTTTGTCTATGCATTGTCTGTCAGTCAGCCAGTCATGGTACTGTTCAGGTAGAGTTAGGTATAGAATTATAAATAAATCAACCCAGAAGTTGAATTCACTTTTTGCTATCCCGCGGGAATTTTATGTTTTCCCGGAGAAAAGTAGCGTATGCATTGGCAATCCCTGATTGCAGGGATAATGTAGCTCCCAATTGGTGTAATATATTTAAAAAAAAACCCAATGATGAATTTACTTATGTCGATCCTGCGGGAATTTTGCATTCTTCTGTAGAAAAGCAGCCTATGTCAATCAGAGATACTGCAGAAAGAATTTTTAAAATCAGCTCCGAATTTGGATTGTCTTACTTACTTCTACCTATCCTGCGGGAATTTAGCATTTTCCCAAAGAAGAGTAGTCTATACCAATCAGCAATAGCGCAGCTTTATATTAGTGGAAGAATTTTATAAATCAGTTCTGAAGTTGAATTCAGTTTTTTCTATCCCATGGGAATTTTGGATTTTCCGAAAAAAAAAGTGGCCTATGTCAATGGAGGATAGTCAATTATATCACATGAAAGAATTTTTGAAAGCAGTGCCAAAGTTGAATTTACTTATTTCTATCCCGCGGGAATCTTTCATTTTCCCGGAAAAACGTATCCTATGTCAATCAGGAATACTGTAGCTTACTTTTGGTGAAAGAACTTTTAAAATCAGACAACAAATTGAATTTCCTTATTTCTATCCCGCGGGAATTTTGCATTTTCCCAAAGAAGAGTAGTCTATACTAATGAGGAATAGTGTAGCTTTCTATTGGTGAAAGAATTTTTAAAATCAGTTGCATTCAGTTTTTTCTATCCCATGGGAATTTTGTAATTTCCCGAAGAAAAAGTAGCCTTTGTCATTTGGAGATAGTCATATCACATAATATGTAAGAATTTTTTAAATCAGCTCCGAAATTGAATTAATTTATTTCTATCCCGCGGGAATTTTGCATTATCCCGGATAAAAAGTAACATATGTCAATCAAGGATAGTGTAGCTTACTAACGGTGAAAGAATTTTTAAAATCGGCTCAATAGTTTCAGAGATTCGACTACAAACAAAGAAGCGAAAAAAGTTTAGATATTTCCCTATCCCGTGGGAATTTCGAAAAATCCTTTCTTAGTGCGCGTCTACATCTGTTAAGAAATATATATTCCAAATTTCAAGTTTCTAGTCCCAGCGGTTTGGGCTGTGCGTTGATCTATAAGTCAGTCAGTCAGTCAGTCAGTTTCTTCTTTTATATATATAGATTAGTGTTAACAAAATTATGAATATTGGCGTTATGAATTAGAATGATTAGGAGTTTCGATCGTGAGTATAAGAAAATAAAAATGAAAACCAACAAACAAGCAAGGTGTATTATTAGGGATATTATGAATTCTGATGATTATGAGTATCGATCGTTAATATAAAAAAAATGAAGAGTGATCGTTATGATGTAAAATGGTATGAGAAACATTTTCGGACTTCCGATAATATAACTTAAAAAAGGCAAGTAACTCAGGTGTAAACGCAGCATAGTGCCGGGTCAACGCGACTGAAAGAAGCGGAATGGTGGCCGGACAAACACGTGACCTCTATCAATAGCGCTGTTTGGTTACGGTTATAGATCCAGTTGGGGTTCAAAGCAAGATAACAAATACTAAGGACACCACATACACACTCTCTACGAAAGAGGGTGGTGCAATTTGTGTACTAGAAATAGGTCGATCTAAACTTGATCCTATACTATACCTCGTTTTTTTAGCGTTAGAAAAAGGGTAAACAATCTTGACGTGTCTTTTTATTGAAAAACAGTAACTATTACTTGCGATACCAAAACAATGTAAATGATTATAATGTCGTTGCTAATTGTTACATTTATTTGCTGTGATTTAGTTTTCAAATGTGTTTTTCAATAAAAAGACACGTCAAGATCGTTTACATTCTTTCTAATGCTAAAAAAAAACCGGCCAAGAGCGTGTCGGACACGCTCAAAATAAGGTTCCGTAGCCATTACGAAAAAAATAAGTAATATTTTTCTAAGGATTTTGTATTTTTTTATTTTTATTTTATCTTCCATGTTTAGGTATATTTTATACCTTAGGCTGCTCTTAAATTTACTCTTAAACTACTCATAATTCTCAAGAAAACATAACCGTTATAGTTTTCCTTGAAAGTTTGATACACTTACTACCATTCTAAATTTTTTCAAAATTTTCCCCCCACATGTTTAGATTTTAGAGGGCTCGATTTTAATGAAAATTAGCAATTTAAAGTTGAATATTTTGCAAACGAATCACTGAATCGAAAAATCGTTTTAGCAACCCCCTAATGGTTTTAAAAAACCTATCCAACGATACACCACACACAAGGTTGGATGAGAAAAAAAAACACACCCACTTTACGTGTATGGGAAGTACAGTAAAAAATTTTTTTTTTTTTTTTATTGTACCATTTTGCCGGCATAGTTTACATACATATTCGTGCAAAATTTCAGCTTTCTAGCATTGATAGTCCCTGAGCAAAGCCGCGGACGGATAGATAGACAGACAGACAGATTTTGGCTCCGGAACCCTAAAAACAAAGTATATTCCTATTTAATAATAAGCATGTATAAGTCTAAGACGAATGGATAGACCAATGGTTCAAGAACCTGACTATGAATTTTGAGGTCGCGCGTTAGAATCTCGGTCGGGGCGGACAATACGTATTTAAGTATGTTTATCCGTTACCTAGTACCCAAAACATAAAACCCGAAACCTAAAACCTAAACCCTAAACTTAAATCCTAAAATTGCTACAAGTGGCTCCGAAGCGGTAACGTTTCGTTTCGTGTGCTCTGCCCACCCCATTTGGGAATACAGTACAGACGTGATGTTTGCCTGTGTGTGTGTGTACTACTCATATTACAAGCTTTGCTTAGTTTGGAACTAAGTCAATAAATTGTCCCATGATATTTTTTATTTATTATTATTATGGCGAACGCGAACCGGAAGACGAAGCGTTGGCAGGTCTCCCACTAGGTGGACTGACGACATCGTGAGCATAGCGGGTAACCGGTGGATGCAAGTGGCGAGTTGTCGTTCATTGTGGCGTTCTAAGGGGGGCCTTTGTTCAGCAGTGGACGTCTTCTGGCTGATGATGATGATGATTATTATTATTATTTTGAAATATTATTCACGAGACAAGTCAATGCACGTGAACCGACTTCTATCGTACGTACACGCTTGATTTACGTATATCATACTTCACTCTCAATTTCCCATCCATTAAATCAGCTATCTGTCTTCAGCTAAACAGGAAAAAGCAATTATCGGGCCCTTCAATAAGTCAGGAATCGAACCCGGTAATGGAACTGCTTGATTTAAGACTGACGTATTAACTGAAATAGCAGCGGTGTAGAGAGCATGTGATAAAAACGGTGCGTATACGGTGCGACACTGCGATTCCGTGCCGTCACCGTTTTTAGGGTTCCTTAAGCAGCGGTGCGCCAGCACCTTAAAACAACCGAGTGCTTTACTCACAAATACGCGCAGCTTTGTGCATTAATAAAAAATATGATGCAAAACTTATTTAGGTATTTTTTATTTCAAATAGCTGGCAAACGAGCATAAGGGACTGATGGTGAGTGATCACCGCCGCCCATGGACACCTACAGCATTATTAGGACTGCGGGTGCGTTGCCGGCCTAAAAGGGGGCTAAATAGGGGTGGGGAGGGGGCTCCGGATCTCCCACTCACCGTACGAAACACAGTGGCAAAACTACTATTTCTGTGGGAGTGGGGTACTAACCCGGTCGAGCCGGCCCATTCGTACTGCAGCCAGCAAGCGGTTACAGTAAGGCTCTACCACACCAGTTATTTTTAACTGTTTTATTAGTACCCTAGTTTGGACGGCTACATAACAGAGTAGTTGTAACTTACTATGGTCCCCTCGAGTAGTAACACTTGCTATAAACGGCACGATCTGGTTTGGCGATGGAGGTACTGTCATTACTATGTGTGCCCTGACATGAAGAGGTAGTCATTTGTGCCTTCGCGTAAGCTTAAAGGACCTACGGATCATGTTAGTTTTTTTAAAGTGAACTTTTTCCTAGTGGTTTATCATTATCATTATCGGGATCCTGGATTATCGCCGAAAATATCTTTTCCTAAATTATTGGTTTCCCGTATATTCCATTGTTTTTTTTTCTGAAAGTCTAAACTATTCAGATGTAACCCTATAGGTTAGGTTAGTTTAATAATAGTCCTGAAGTCTGTACATTAAAAAAAATCACCTGGCTAAATGGGACAGTTGGGAAATTAATATTTGGGAAGAATATCGGCCAAAAAATGAGAGAACCATCGTTATCATTTAAGATCTGTCATTAGATTACAGATCTAGAGTTGATTTATTCAAAAGAATGACAAAAAACCCAGCCAAGTGTGACTCGAACTCACACACCAAGGGTTCCTTAGAAATTTGTAGGTGCCTATGAATATCCAGTGTTAGCAGAGCCCCTCGCCTAAGCATAATTATGTAATGTAGGAGGTCTAGTAAAAAATGTAGACAGACAAAAAATAGGCCTCCAAAGAACCCTATAATGACCGGTGCTGTGTCACCAAAGTGTTAAAGCCAACGTCAATCTTTATTCAGTTTAGGGTATGAAAAGCACCGGTTTGGAAAAATCTCTGTTGAGATGAATCCGGCAAGAAACTCAACGAGGTATACGAGTATATTGTTGCTTTAAGATTAATACAAGTATTTTGCACAACTACATTTTTTAACATAGTTTCGCTGTTGGAAGTAAGGGATCGCCAATGCGGACCGGATTTATTTTCAAATATCCCTGTTCATGATATCATAATTCATTTTATAACACGCCTTAGATATTAATGTATGATTTAAAAAGTGAATGTTCGGATGAGACATTCGGACGTCGACTCAAGAAACTTCTTTTGGACAAATCACTGTACTCAGTAAATGAGTACAGTGATTTAAATAATTGCTGATGATTATTTTGTCTGTACCATTAAGTACCTATTTGTTTATATTTTAATTGTTATTTTTCTTTTTCAGTGTATTTAATTGTAATTTGACATTTCCACATTCTGTGACTGTAATTTTTTATTGTTTTAATTAAGTATTGACATATTTTGTCCTGTTGTTGTGGACTAATTTTTATTTTTATTTTAATTTTATCGTCTTGACATTGTACCTAATTTTAACTTTTTGACCATGTTTTACCCAGGATTATTATTATTATTATTTTTAAATTTCATTCTATTTTTATTTTGGCTGACAATGTTTTTTAATTTACCACTATCATATACCTATTATTATTATTATTATTATTTTGTATACAATTTGACGATCCTTTTGTGAAGTTCTTATAATTACCTGACATGTATTTATAATGTATTTTTTCATTAGGTAATAAATCAATCTAATCTAATCTATTCTTGATAAAAGATTTCAATCTTGAATCAGTTTGATCAGTTGTATTTTTTGGAATATTATTTTAAAAACGTATGCAATTTCCCAGGAACGACTTTTTTGTTTTAGCCAGTCTGTAAGATGGAACTTGAAGCCCTGTGTTAACTTCCGTAACGTAATGTAATACATAACAACATCAGGTCACTGAAACACCCACACACTCAAACAATCAATACAAACCCCTAATTACCAAAATTCCAAACTAAAACTTAACCAATAAAATATCGACCCAAATTCCCTAATAATAGGCTATAACAATAATTAGTTTGGCGATTACATCCCTGCGGGGTCAAGACCGATTGTCCTTTGAGGGGTTGATTAAGATGACCGGCCCCTAATGACCCCAACCCCTAAAGGGTTGAACTTTAATGCGGGCACCTGCCATTTGCTGGGATTAACGGAACTTTGGTATTTGTTGTTGGTTTTTAAAAGCGTTAATTGCACAAAGACACGTTTTATTTTGTTGAATGCCGCCTTGTGTGGGGTTTTATTTGATGTCTGATTGCTTGTACGTTACAATTAAATATAAATTTACTCGTGAATTTAACGGGAGATTTATTTCTGAATCATTTAAGTATTTATTTATTATTCAATTTGTTTGCACGGCATTACAGCGAACTAATACGCCGAGAAACCAGGTTACTTTGAAAACTACTAAATATCAGAAACGTACTAGGTTACTCTTTGTAATCTTTACGTCGGAAACAGTTGCATGGTTCCTGAATGTTGACATTTAGCATGTTGTATCGTTGTTGTTTTTGTATTCTGTAACTTTATATTATATATTATAAACGTATTTTCAATGTTTTATGTCATACGATTAAATAAACTCTTTGCAATAATTATACCTGCTCTATTTGTTCTAACATGATTTAAATGACACATGATGATTATGTAACTTTGTGAGGCGGTAACTAATTTTTTATTTTTTCTAAAATGCTTGAAAAAATGAAATCATATTAAAACTGCTGATTGCTCAAATATTTGAACTCAAATTCGCTAACGATTTGTTAAGTTACTGCGTAGGCACTGTGTTAAGTATTAACTTACTTTATTTAATGAACGCCCTTACAATGTTGTTTCAATAAGGCGCAATTGCTAGAGGTGAGGGTTATCGGTAAAAATAAAAGCGGTAAAACAAACGAACTTATTATTAATTTGCAACTGTTCGTCAGAGTCGGAAAGTGATCGAGACTCCAAATGTTGAATATATTATATTATAAAATTCCGTTTACCTTTACTTGCCCGAATTTCACTTGCCATACCAACGTTTGCCATAAAATATATAGAACCGTGCTGTTTTCAGGATTTTTTTAAATGTCATCATATAGAATGCAGAAGGTTAGGTTAGGTTAGTTTAATATCAACTCTGAAGGTAATTACCATTTAAAAAACGAATTACTTTATGGCAAATAAAAATTCTAGAAAACGATGCATTCGGGCATATGGAATTCGGGCAAATGATAGAGAACCATAAAATTCAAATAAGACTTTCAGTTTGATAGCGTAACGTTTAAACCAGCAAATAATGCTATTGCCACTTTTAACACTAGGTAAATGCAAAAGTATCGATAGCTTGCGTAACAGTAGGAGGGACTCTAGTTACGTCAGTTTGGCATCTGTCATTACACACATTATGTTATGTTCTATTTTTTCTAACATGATGAATCGTAATGTCAAACGTATTGTTTACACGTTGATCCGAGCAGAGCAGGCAGCAGAATTCAAATTAATATAAAATTTCCACTTAGTGACGGTAAGAGCCTTCAGGAAGAAAGTAGAAAAACTAAACTTTTTTTGAATGAAAAGAATAAAATTGAGGCCGATGTTACTACGAGTACATAGACTAAATTTGTTACTATATTTTGGTCTCAGATCAAATAAAAACTAAAGATAGGGCGCTGCGAACAACGAAGTGAGGCCGGCCAAACTACACCAATCCGTGTGCTAACACAGTGGCACGCACACACTTGCAACCAAACTGCACCAAAACCTTATTACTTAACATAAAACGTCAACACTAGTGTTGCCATTATAATATTGTAGTTACCCTATTAGGTATTGGGTAAAAGCCGCCTATGTAAGATAATCTTTTTTTATTAATTCTATTCTTTATTAACACGGCTTAAAGCATGAGAAAGTGATACGCAACGTAGTTATTTGGTTCTTGTAAAAGTTTATCAACGTTTTTTATTGTAGTAACGGTATCAAAGTGGGAAAGTAATTAAAACGCTATTAAAACGTTATTCAACGTAACGATATTTTTGTAGTATCGGGTACTAAGAATTATTATGGCAACACCGGCCTACGCACACATGTTTATAAAACCGGCCTCACCGGGCGTTTGACCGCGCTCCATCTTTACTTTTTATTTCATCTGAGATTTTGGTGTACAAAAGAGCAAATGTGTTGTATTGTATTCACGTCAACCCCAGCTTCACTAAGCATTAAGTAATGTACATTAAAAAAACAATTTGAGAGACGTACATATCTTGGCATCTTTTCATTCTGCAGTCAAAGGGCAGTAAACAAGGCACGCGAAGACTGCCCTGCGTTCGTGCAATTATTGTCAAAGAACTGAAAGGGTTAATTAGTATGGACCAAGAATTGAATTAAAACCTCACGTTGGAATTGTAGGGATATGATCAGAATAATAGAAATATTTAATTTATTGAATCAGGCGTTACTTTGCGCAGGTTCATATTAATTAACTATAAACAATTATTTTGCTCATTACAATGCAACAAATGTGTGTTGATGCAGCTCCCTTGCCTTCACACTGTAAGAACGCACACACTGACGCGTTCCTAATTCAACCTGAGCTCATCATCAATGCAACACAAGCATTCACCGTGTGTACAATTAGATAGGCAATTTGTACGAAAACATCTTTCCAGGCACCTTTTTGATTTATCTTTTGAGTGCACTATGGTAAGAAGTTTGTTTTTTTCCCTGCTGAAGGAATAGCAACATTTGATATTAATTTAAGCTTGGTGCCTTCAATTGATCTTGCGAAAAAGGATCTCGATAGACGCAAAACAATCTTAAAGGGGTTAATGTGTACTTATAATATTAAAAAGATGTTTGTTCAAATAAAACAGTTATTATAAACTACACACAACACAACACAAACACACATACACCATAGATTGTAAAAAGATATATTTAGAAATAAATCATTATTATACTTTATTAAAAAGTAATGTCCATAAAATATCGTCGCTATCGCCAATGAATAAATAACACAATAAGGAGCAGACATCTTAAAAAAACCAAGCGCGAGCCCGCACTGAGGGTTCCTTATAAATTTCAAAATCAAGATTAATCTGTAAGTACACTCTCGGAAACTTAATCACGTACCGGGGTGGAACCTTTTCATTATTAATTTCACTATGATTTCTTTGGCAAATGTATGGGATGTCAACATGACATTAGTAGCAGAAAGGTTCCACCCTGATACGTGATTTTAGTTTTCGCCACTGTACGCCGCAAAGGGCTCTCTTACATGTGACTTTTTAAACAGGGTGGCTCATTTAGATCGGTCAGTATGGGAAAGTCTGAAACCGACATATGAAGATCTGTTCTTGTTCTATGTCATCGATACAATACAATACAACGACTCTTTATTGTACACCAGAAATAGTAAGCGATACAGAAAACCGGTACACAGAGAAAATTACAAGGTAAGTAATAGGCGGCCTTATAGCTTAAGAGCGATCTCTTCCAGGCAACCTCAATCGGTCAGTATGGGAAATTCTGAAACTATAAGATATACGAAGATCTGTTCTTAGGAACCATAATTATGTCATCGATTTTAGTAACAAGAAAAACTGCATTCATACATTAAAAAAAAAACATGTACTCAGTTCGGTTCAGTTCATGTAAGTTTTATTTTTCAAAACGTCCGGGTTCGATTCCATGAAATATGAATTGACCATCTGGAAGCTTCACTAAGTACATATCAAGTACTAATTCATGTTTCCTGAATTATACTACCAGCGGTTTCAGAAATACCACCATTAGCAAGGAGAATGCGCCGCAAGAAAGTAGGCAAGATAGTTTTCAAAACGAAATATTATAAGTAATTACAAATTATCTTAACTATGAAAGCTAGCATGACAAAGTAAATTTAAAAAAATACAAATTAAAAAAAAATACATATAAAAAAGGTCTGCTGATGGTGTGAACTTACACGTTATATAATATATGTAAGTATTTCACATTAATTTCAACTTCTGCGGATCGGCAAGTGCAGCATAGAACGTCTTCCAATGAGAGGATGGATGACCTGGTTAAGTGGATTCACGCAGGCCGCTGTCAACTCAGCAACTGGAGGTCCATGGGGGAGGCCTATGTCCAACAGTGGACGTCCTACGACTGATACGATGATGATTAATTTAAATGTGTTCCCTAAAAATTTTCCTTAAAGGTTCCTGAAAGAGAAATTGACAGATAGAAAGACCGACGGACAGCGAAGGTTCCCTCTCTCCCTTTGGTACGGAACTCCAAAAATACCTAAAAAAACCGCGCAGTCTTTTATCTTGTAATTATTTTTATCCTTTAAGAGAAAGGAATAGATAGAGTAGAGATAATTAGTTTGTCCGATCCAGGAGATTGTTGGCATTGTCGTCGAGATTTTAATTTCATGTTTGATGCTTTTGTTGGCCGATATTTTTTGCATTATTCTTATATTGCATTGTGAGTTAAAACGTCAACTGAATTTGCTTTAAAGGGAGCGAGCGATTTAGTTTTATAAATTAATTTTAATTTGTTTGAAGCTCAGGTGTCTGAAACGTTTTAATTTTTCTAGCAGATTATGTTTTTGCAAGAAATATTTAGAAATACTTTTGGCAATTTTTTTCTCAACTATAAAAGTCTCAACTATTAAAGTCTGTCTTTGTAATTGATGCATTCAAGCATTACTTTCAAGAAGTCTACCTATATCAATGCCAAATTTTTACTTTGCATATTATTATCTGCTACAAAACGTGTATTAATGATAACAATTCAACGTCTCATTGTACGTCATGTGGTAGTGTGTCAAGAAGGAGTTAATTTAAGTAAATAAAACTAAAAATCAATCAAAATAGATCAATAAACTACAAAAATATAATTAGTAATGCGTGAAAAATAAAAGGTACATAGTAAGTGAACAATTGTTTCCACTGTTTCTATTTCATTTCCTCGCCATCGAAGTGAAAAGCAGTGTTAAACTCGAGCATTAAACCCATTTTCCCCTCGACGCGTCTATCCACCCTCGCCGTATCGGCTCGGGTGGCTATATGAACGTCTTGATTAAAATGGCTCGTTTTATGCTCTTGTTGTTTGTAAAACAAGACTATTGTAGGTCTAAACTGCGTTTTACTCATACCAACTAAACCAAAGGTTCAGTGCAAGCCCCGCCTACCTTACATCACTTACGGTTATAGGTTATTGATCGGTTTCCAATCAGCCAATCAGGGGCCAGCGGCACGCCTTGCCACACGCCTACTATCGGAAAAAGGATATCGAAAAGTTTTTTATTGGAAGGGGAGATCCGATTTATTGAGGATTTAGGCTTCAGGGTTGAAATCTCTTCGAAATCTTGAACGTTAAAGTTCGATGAACGGGATGTCTTTGTACCTACCTATTTATTACGTATTTATTATAATAAATTATATAAATTAAGTATAATTTTATTAAGTATTATTTTAAGAAAAATGTACTCGTAATCCATCATTTTTTACCATAATATTATTTATATTTCGCCTCTTGGCAGCAAAGCTGCGTTTAGTAGCTTGTTTCCTGTGAATTTTGATCAGCTAGGAGACAAAAACACTTCACCGATTTTCCGAAAACGTATAATGCATTTTATCTCATACCATTATATTATTGACCACTCTTTAAAAGATTTATCTTTATCTAAAAATACAAACGGATAAAAGACTTTGATGTCCACATATATAATAATCGGCTTCTCATAAAGCAATCGATAGACTTAAAGTTTCTCAATTTTAATTTTATTTTCTGACTGTTTTTACATTATCGTCCAAACATCATCATCATTATCATCAATTCATCAGTCATAAAGACTTACCCGGAAAAGCCGTGGTGGCCGAGTCGTTTGACCTATGGCCTCTCAAGCAGAGGATCGTGGGTTCAAACCCCGGCTCGCACCTCTCAGTTTTTCGAAATTCATGTGCGAAATTACATTTGAAATTTACCACGAGCACTACGGTGAAGTAAAACATCGTGAGGTAACCTGCACAAACCTGCGAAGCAATCCAATGGTGTGTGTGAAGTTCACAATCCGCACTGGGCTTGCGTGGGAACTACGGCCGAAGCCCTCTCATTCTGAGTGGAGGCCTGTGCCCAGCAGTGGAACGTATATAGGCTGAGATGATGATGGGAAAGACACCATTGAACAAAGGTCTAGAACGCCACAATGAACGACAACTTACAACTTGCACCCAGTTGCCTGCAACTCTAGTGATATCGTCAGGGTGTGACTTAGTCATCATCATCATCATCATCAGCCGAAAGACGTTCACAGCTGAACAAAGGCCTCCCCCTTAGAACGCCACAATTAACGACAACTCGCCACTTGCATCCACCGGTTGCCGAACTCTAGCGATGTCGTCAGTCCACCTGGTGGGAGGCCTGCCAACGCTTCGTCTTCCGGTTCGCGGTCGCCACTCGAGGACTTTTCTACCCCAACGGTTATCTGTTTTTCGAGCGATGTGGCCCGCCCATTGCAACTTCAACTTGCCTATTCACATCACGTTAAATGAGTTTAATTTCCTCAAGACACTACAGTGGAATAACTCTTACTGTTTAAAAGATAATCAAGAATTAATATTCGTATTATTTATACAAATATCTACCCCAACCGAGGATCACAACCGGACCTTAAGCTATAGTCAGGTTCTCTAACCAGGAATCAGGAATGATGATATCCGCAGTAAAACTAAGGTTACCGACATAGCCCGAAGAATTGCGAAACTGAAGTGGCAGTGGGCGAGGCACATTGCTCGCAGGACTGATGGCCGATGGGGTCAGAAGGTTCTTGAATGGCGTCCGCGGACCGGGAGACGAGCTGACGGTAGGCCTCCAACAAGATGGAACGACGACCTGATTAAGAGCGTGAGATCGCAGTGGAACCGAAAAGCACAAGACCGGTCTGAGTGGAGAGCCTTGGGGGAGGCCTATGTCCAGCAGTGGACGTCTTTCGTCTGACATGATGATGATGATGATGATGAGGTTCTCTAACCAGTTAAAGAACCTCATCATCATAGTCCAGACTATCCGGTCAAAATCTAGAAGCAACGCGGCATATACGCAAACGAAAGCCTTTTATACAGTCTTCTCCGATTGGGGCATATTAGGGAAAGTTCTGCATAGGGGCGACACTAGCACAGCGTAAACAAACCGCCATGACAACGTCAGTGCTCTTTTTAAGATGTCGGAATGATTTTTATTGCAATTCCAAAAATTTTATTAGTTTACGGTCATCCCGTAAAACCATACCGAAAATACAAACTGAAATATAGATGCAATAGAAAACCCAGATAAGAAGCGTGGAATCGCCCAGGTCCTCGGCATTCCGTGCCACATACTTCTGGATTCCCAGCGCTGGTCTTATTTTCTGGTTTTTCTATGCATCTATATTTCAGTTTGTACGATATAATGCTCTTTTTGTCGCCATGACGGATCATGACCAAAGAGTATTAATACCTATAGAAATCATGGCATTTTGATTAGTAACAAAATAAATGTTATTTATATCAAAAGTATCATCAATAGATCCTACGGACATTTAAGATACTCAAACAACATAAACCATAAGCATATGGTATGTGCTAGTGCTGCACTCTGACGGGATAAAATTGCAGTAATATTCCCTATTCAAAGCGGCCAACTTCTAACACATTATCAAAACACCCTCCCCTTCCCCAAGTGGGGCACTCATCTCGTGAGACGACGTCGCATCTCACCTCCCGTTTTTTATTGCGAATTGACCGATCGGTTCGGTTCGGACATGCGCGCTGGCGCTATTTTTTTCCGACACGAGGGCGTGGCACATCCTATCGATACAGATATTGGTATCGAGCACGCCTTCTTGAATTAGTTATCGATGATCGGTTACGCCCTACAGCTATCTGCAATTTGGGTTTTAAAGTGGACCCTGTATCATCATCCCAGCCTATATACGTCCCACTGCTGGGTACAGGCCTCCTCTCAGAACAAGAGGGCTTGGGCCATAGTTCCCACGCGGGCCCAGTGCGGATTGGGAACTTCACACACACCATTGAATTGCTTCGCAGGTTTGTGCGGGTTTCCTCACGATGTTTTCCTTCACCGCATAGCTCGTGGTAAATTTCAAATGTAATTCCGCACATGAATTTCGAAAAACTCAGAGGTACGAGCCGGGGTTTGAACCCACGACCCTCTGCTTGAGAGGCGATAGGTCAAACCACTAGGCCACCACGGCTTCAATCAAAGTGGACCCTGTATGCTGATGTTGAATGTGCGGAATATTGTATTGTACCTATTGTATTGTGAAGCCGTGGTGGCCTAGTGGTTTGACCTATCGCCTCTCAAGCAGGGTCGTGGGTTCAAACCCCGGCTCGCACCTGAGTTTTTCGAAATTCATGTGCGGAATTACATTTGAAATTTACCACGAGCTTTGCGGTGAAGGAAAACATCGCGAGGAAACCTGCACAAATCTGCGAAGCAATTCAATGGTGCGTGTGAAGTTCCCAATCCGCACTGGGCCCGCGTGGGAACTATGGCCCAAGCCCTCTTGTTCTGAAAGGAGGCCTCTGCCCTGCAGTGGGACGTATATAGGCTGGAATGATGATGATGATGATGACCTATTGTATAACTGATCCATACTAATATTTTAAATGCGAAAGTGTGTGTATTTGTGTGTTTGTATGTTTGTCCGTCTTTCACGTCGAAAGTCTTTGGCGTAGAGATAGTATGAGCCAGAGAGTGACAATAGGCTACTTTTTATCCCGAAAAATGTGCAGATAACCGAATTCCACGCGGGCAAAGCCGCGAGAAAGAGCTAGTTGTACATAAAGCACACCATAATTAACAAGAAAAAGAGATGTACAAAGACGAACTTACTCGTATTACTTAAAGGCCTCTTTCAAGGTAATTTTTGAACGATTGTTTCCAACCTATATAACTGGAGGTCTATAGGGGAGGCCTATGTCCATTGACATTTAAGTATATACCTTACGGCACTAGACTGGCTGTTTAGAATCAAACGTGCGACGCATCAATTATATATATTATATATATATATTACTTTGATACAACCCCTGTCACGGACGTCAACAAACTATAGTGACTTGACTTGACTGTTCACAAGACCGCGCTGTGAAATATTTTTTTGCGCCGTTTTGATGTTTGTAGGAAACATGCAGTCTAGTACAGTCAGCATCAAAAGTAGCTGGTTACCTTTGTACTTTGTCGTTTTACAGCCACGTACTTAGCGCCATACAAGATTGACAAATGTGTATATGTGACAGAGTAAAAAAGTTACCAGCTACTTTTGATGCTGACCGTACAACATAGATGTCAATGCCTATATAGATAGGTATACATAGGTCCACAGCGGACTTTTTATATTATGATGATTGATGACGAGTGCTGAATCATGTCAATTGTAGATCAATACATTTGTTTGGACAGAATAAGTACAGCGCAATTGCAAAATTACCAATCTTTTTCCTTTTTTTCTTTTACTTGTGATTTGAACCCCCGGACCTCAACATCATTATCCACAACAAAACCGCTGGACCAGGCGACCGTTTATTCAGCGTCTGTAATTTACAATCTCATTAGAATTAAAATGGATGACGTCACTAAATTATCTTCAAAGAATAGAATGCAGCGATCCAAGAAGCTTTATGACCTGGATATTTAAAACCCACTTTACTGAATAATCGTGAATGGGATTGGAAGTTGAGATAATTAATTAGATTAAATTTAGGCACAGTCGCCAAGGTGATCAAAAATATCGGAACATGACCTCTAATTCCTTAATAATAGAGTGCATATTTTTGACTATCTTAGCCACTCCGAAATATCTGATTTCGACTGTACTGTATTTTCTTACTAGCTGTATATATTTAAATCTGACACTATTTTTCAGGGATAAAAAGTAGCCTATCGTAAAGTAGTCACTCTCTGGCCCGTAAACTATCTCTAAAACTATCGATAAAAATCACGTCGATCCATCGCTTCGTTTAGACGTGAAAGACGGACAAACATATCAACATACAAACACACACACTTTCGCATTTATAGTATTAGTACATAATAGGTACTCGCGCACCGAGGTTTCCGTACAAATAAGTCTCTATATGTAACCAGTGTTAGCAGATCCCCCATCCTTAACCAAATGTATGCAGTGAGGGATCATTATAGATGGTTTTTGGCGCAGATAGATTGACACAAAAAAATAAGATTTTTGTACTTTACTTTTTCATGGTGCTATAAGAGCTACAGTCATACACAATTTCAAGTTTCACTTACGGCAATTTGCATGGAAACACTGTTCTTCAATGATTGTATCTTCTGATTACGTACTGAGAAAATCGATTTTTTCTCCGCTTCTTATAGTGAGTAGTACCTAAGTATTTGATATATTTTTAGCTTTATACCTCCACGACTGAGAAAAAGAGTCTTGATATAATATATCCATGTTATGGACAGACAGACAGACAGACGGTAAACTAAGTTATCTGTAAGGGTTCCGTTTTTTATTGAGTTACTGAAAACTCTATAATATTATTTTACTAGCCGTTACCTGCGACTCCGTCCGCGTAGGATTCGGTTTTCACTATCCCGCGGGAACTATGAAATTTTCCGGGATAAAAGCTATCCTATGTCCTTCCCCGGGACGCAAACTGTCTGTATACCGAATTTCATCTAAATCGGTTCAGCGGTTTAGACGTGATGGAGTAACAAACAAACAGACCTTACTTTCGCATTTATAATATTAGTAGGATATATGCCACCCCACTTTTTCCGTTGGGGGTTAAAGATGGGCGTCAATCGCCACGCCTATTGGAAGTATCGGCCCATTGATATCGGTTCGAGTCTGCGCAGTACAGCGATACGATTCACCCACACATTAGTAAGTATAGAAAGATGAAACATACAAAAAAATCGGCCAAGAGCGTGTCGGACCATGCTGCTGGTTCCGTAGCTGTGACACTCACCTTTTACAAAAAATCAAATCGTTCAGCCGTTCTCGAGTATGCCAGGAAAAGAGCGTATCTCCATGGCACTTATGTACGTGCTTTTGTTGACAAGCACAGTTTTTCAGCAACAATTCAAAAATGATGTATCTTTATGAAACCAATTTTGGGTGAAAGTATTTATTAAGTTTGTTATTAATTTATTATTATTTCTAATATTTATTTATTTGTGATATTTTTCATATTTTTTGATCATGGTTTTGAAGATTTATTTTTTGCAACTTTTGCAACTTTCGGGGCATTATTTCCGAAAATATTCAACTAATCAATAAATTTTTTTTAGGAAGCTTGTGTTTTTCAAAGATCTGTTGAAATATGTGCGCAACACGTTGATTATTTCTTGCTTTTTTTTTCAGTTTCGGTTATATTATAACAGAATGTAGTACCTACCCCTACTAATAATATTTATTTTTATTAGTTTCAGGGTTAAAACTAAGTAACGGCCATTATAAGACGCCTATGCAAAATGTCTTATAGTTTTTAAGTAAAATGCCTGTGACTTACGGACGGACAGAAACAAAGAAAGAAGACATTTATTCACATTCACAAAACAAGTAAAAAAAAAACAATAAACAACAAAAACAAAAGCAAAACAAAAAAGTGAAAACATACGCGATTTAGTGTGTCCCCGTAAAAGTGAAACGGCCGCTGACTCAGCATTATGTTGAGGCGTTAGAACAAAACTATAAGGGTGCCGTTTTCGCCATTTTGGCTACGGAACCTTCAAAACGCCAGTTCGAATTCGACCCCTCAGCGAACCTGTTAAAAGTAAAGCTTACGTCAAAGATTTTAAACGAGCCCCTGTTCCTTGGAATAATTTAGCCCGACCGAAACAAAATATAGTAACCACTTAATAATCTTACGAAGTGTCAAAACGAAAAGGTTAATTTACATCGCGAGATGTCCGAGGTCCTTTCTCGAGTTTAAGTAGGATTTATAATTTCCACGAAGGGAATAAATAAATGGGATAAAAATTATTTAAGAAAATTGAAGACATTTTTTCCTTCGTCAAAATGAATAAAGCTCGTGATTCTAACTAAGGATAACCCAAAATTACAAAATTAAGTAGCGCCTCTTCATACAGTAACCTGCATTAATTCAAATTATTGATTTCAGATATATTAAATACATTTAAGCACAGATCATCCATGGGTGTTAGTATATTAAAGTCAATACTAAGACTAGTTTTAGTAAAATATCTGCCACAGCGGAACTTGCAAAAATATCTGACACGTCCTACTGGCCAAAGAAATAAAATCGGATTAGATATTTATGCAAGCGACGACGGGTCCTTAAAAATCTTAACCGAAATCAGTATCAACTAATCATTATTTCCTACAGTTAATAGGTAATTAACCTTTTTAACAAAAAATCTAATCCCTTACCTGCATCTGTCCCGAGCTCAAAAAATAATTATGACAAAAGCGTGCAATTTTCACATAATATTAATTCATAATTATAAAAGCATAATCACACACTCTAATGAGGTGCACCATTTATATCACTTCCTTAACAGTGCTACAGCATTTTCATTTTAAGCCTGGACATTATTGTTATTTATTTTCGGTCTTGGCTGCGGGAGGGTTAAGTTTAATTTTAATGGAAGGATTAATGGGATCGGTGAGTTGAGATGCAAACGGGTTAAGGAGAGTGGTGGCCTAGTGGTTTGAGCTATGGCCTCTCAAGCAGAGGATCGTGGGTTCGAACCCGAGCTTGCACCTCTGAGTTTTTCTGAATTTATAAGGAGCTCTAAATCGTGAGGGTACCTGCACATATCGGCGAAGAAGTTCAATGGTGTGCGAAATTCCCATTTCGCATTGGCCCGCGTGGGAACTACGGCTCAAGCTCTCTCATTCTGAGAGGAGGCCTGTGCCTTGTGGAAAACTTACTAGGTTAGTATACGCTTCGTAATTCGGAAAATCTCTTTTGTTTGAAAGGCGTTAGTTTAATTACGTACCTCTATTTTAAGCAAATAGACACAGTTACCAGTAGACTTATCAATGATCCTAACACTTAGGCAGTCACGAACTTAATTCGATCAATTACCAAATTAACAATCAATCGAAAACAATCGAAAATCGTTTTTAATAATGCGTCATTGATGCCACTTCAAGTGTTTCAACTTTCAATTCTAATTTTCTTAACTAAATTATAAAACTATAAACTTTATATATTTTTAACATGAATGACTAGTATTATTTTGTTACTTCTCTAATAAACGTAATATTTAGTAATAAAATTAGAACCGAGAGATTTTGTTTACAAACACAAACCGTTAGGTTCCGCTACTCAACAACAGATGGCGCTAGCGACCTATTAGAGCTGCTATTATAAACGATTAAATTGCCTTTTTTTTAGTAGTAGATGCTTTGTATTTATTATTAAATTCTGTTTTTGCAATAGTAATACATTTTGATCGGAGTTACAAATAACATTATTACCTATTGTATACCTAATCAGAAGTGTTCAACCTTGCAAAACTTTTTTGAACACGGTAGGTGTTATTCTAGCCATTTCAATTTAATTGTTTATTCAATATGTCTTTAAAACAAGTAACTTCTTAACGTGTTTTTGTTATAAACTGATCACCTTAATTTGTTAAAGTATTTGATCGAGCTAACATAGTGAAACTACCTCTGGCTGAAATTATAGTTTTTTTAGAGAGTTTATTTTTCTCGTTGTAAGATATATCGTTTTACCAAATTTTAAGCCTGGAATCCTCTTGTTTTGAAAAAAAAACTTCTAATGGTTCGATCGAATTAATGTTCACACATTTTTTATTAAATAAGTAAATAAAATCAATAGAGCGATTTGACATCAATGAAATTACCAAACTGAACCAATACTTAGTAAAATCAAATCAATTAAACAACAACATGAAACATTTTTATACATGGAAATTTTCCTGAGTCTGTGTAAATACTATAAATATAATCATTATTTATTACGTGGACTAGGTATATGAAAACGTCAAATTTTCCGTAACAAAAAATTCTATACTATTTTGGAAAATTTTGCGTCATGCACATTCTTCTTTCATTTTCATTTAATTTTTCCCCATGACGTCACAAATAAATGTTCCTTACTTTATTTCTTTATATTTGACGATCATCACACACTCATCATTCACTCATTCAATTGATTCGTGCTCGCTTTTGTGAATCGACCTGTAAACTTAATTTACTATAAAGTGAATAAAGTTTTTTTTTATACAGTTATAAAACAACAACAAAAATCGCCAACAAATAAAACGGCCGTGTAACAACACCGCTAATTCAGTACAGGGGTACTACACGATCCGATGTTGCACGCATTTTCTATTAGGAGGAATTTCCGTGTACAATTTATTGCGGAGCGAAAGTGGGGCGGACAGGTGAAGACGTATTTATGGGCGAATAGGAAAGAAACGAAGGGTTCCGTGGGTTATTTTGACGCATTCGTCTTTAAGACCAGGTTGTTCGGACGCCGATATGTTCACAGGGAAAGGTGTTGATTTATTTGGAAACAAATTGAAATTAAAAAATATTTGTTGACTTTTTGAAAGTGACACTTTATTTTTTTTTAAATAGAGTTGTCTATTTTAAGATGTACGTTTTTGCAGGAAAGGGTTGAATGCAAAAAAAAAACTGTCCTAGGTTTACCTAGTTTGGACCATTTGAAGTGGGTTAAAATGGTGCAACAATTCTTTACACTGTCATGGCAAAGTCATTTAACGATTATAATATAATAAAATAGAATAAAAAACAATATCGGAACTGTTTTTTGAACACCACATGAAAAACTTTTCAACACTATACAACATTAAGAAAATTTACATGATAAATAAGCAATATGTGACCTTGTCATTAGAGAGCGATCATTCACGCAACCTTGGAAAATATAAAGAAGAAGAAAGCACTACTTGAAAAAGATCTTACGAAAAAATCGAAACTAGTTGAACCGTTCGTGACTTATACAGGGCGTCTCTGATAAATATGATTTTTAAAAACGACAATATTTTCCAATCAGCTGACGGGATTTGAACCTAAACTGCCTGTGGATGTACCTACGCGTCAGAGGTGTACTAAATAGACCATACACCAATAGTGACGCTACTACCAGTCGCTAGTCCTGTTTCAAATTAGATGAAGTATAAAAAAGTCTTAGATTTAATCCGTTTTCATTTCGTTTCCAAAACAATTTCTATTTAAAGCTGATTTTTTTTTTTCAGATTTTCAGTGCCACATAACATAAGCTTCAACAATATCCCAGCGGAACCCCAAAAATAAAGAAAAAATAGTCATAAATATGTCGGGGATGCGAAGGAGACAGTTTGATGCATGTGTGGGAATTAATTCCTTTTTTTAGTATTTAGGGGATTATTGTTACGAGTGTCAACCGGGGGAGAAACAGTTTCGATAAGTACTTATTTCTTGTGGGAAATGGGAAAAGAGGTCAGTTTTTTTAAGGATAGTAAAAATAAGACATTTTTAGTGTGAAGATTGCTTTGGCATGGGCTCTATGAAAACAGTTGATTTAAAAAAAGAATTAAGTATGTACTTATCTATATAAGTATGTTTAGCCGTTGCCTAGTGTGCATAGTACAAGCTTTGCTTAGTTTGGGACTAGGTCAATTAGTGTGAAGTGTCCCATGATATTTATTATGATACATATTATTATTAAAAGCTTAAAACTTCTTGGCAATGTATTCTAATTTTGTATTTGTCGGTTTTTTTTTGTATATAAACGTTTTCTGTTTCCCAGAAACGACTTTTTGGTTTGCGTCAGTTTGTTCGTAACATATATTAAACAATGTCATAGTCAAAGTCAAAGCCAAAATGCCTGTTGTCAATTTAGCCTACCTACATATATTTAACAAGTTTATGAATATCAAAAAAATCTACCACCGGTTCGGAAAAATCCCTGCTGAGAATAACCCGACAGGAAACTCAAACAGGTATAATAATATAATTTTCTTTAAAACAGATTTGTACATTGTTATTTACTGACTTACATCACCAGTAATAAACCTCCAAACCCCGGTTTAAACCAAATCACTTTCCTCCCATATCCGTCATTGCACAAAAGAAAAATTGTCAAACAATAACTTTGCGTCTTATCCGTTCCACGGCCATAATTCAGTGGCTACAATAGCTGTAACCAACTTCAGAACTCCGTGTCTTGAGACTGAGAACAATACTGAGAGTTATTGCTTCTACGTCCGGGCGGGAAGCGAAAAATGGAAGGTATATGCTGCTGATTTTGGGATGCATACGCCTTAAGAAGTTATGTTTTGTGAAGATATTGATCCTTTTTTTGGAGGTTGAGTGAGATAAGATGTTAATACTCTTACACACGAGGAATATTTAACTAAGACGATATTGAGTGATATTCGTATATATATCATCATCATCAGCCCGAAGACGTCCACTGCTGTCCCCTTAGACGCCACAATGAACGACATTGCCACTTGCATCCACCGGTTTCCGCTACCCTCACGAGTCAGTCCACCTGTTGTGCCAACGCTTCGTCTTCCGGTTCGTGGTCGCCACTCGAGGACTAACGGTTATCTGTTCTTCGAGCGATGTGGCCTGCCCATTGCCACTTCAATTTGCATATTTTTCCAGCTGTGTCAGTGAGTGTCGTATATATATAGTAGGTATTAACCTTTCTCAAGTGACCTTGTAGGGCGTCACATAATAATATTTTGACTAGTATACTGAATAGGCTAGACGACTAAATAAAACTGTTTAGTCCGTCTTAGTTAGATAATTAAAAAATATTGTACACTTATTTTTTCTTTTGTTTGACAAACAAAAAAATACGAGGATACGGTGCTTAGAAGTTTCGAGTGAAGTTACCATATAGTACGATTTTTACCTAATAGTGACGTGACAAGCCCCCACTCCGGAAGTTTGATCTATACCTTTGTCGATTTTTAATAAAAATTAAAGATCTCTCGTCTTCTGGTAAAGAATTTTTAATGTAAGTTTGCGTCCGCTTGGATTGCTACCCCATCTGCTTGCAATACAAACTAAGTCAGATTGCTTCACGTTGATTTTCCGTGGAGAGTAAGACTGCCGGTGAAATCCTGGCCGTGTACCCATTTATATTACACGCAATTACATATCCCGTTTCAGATGTTTATAGGAAGTTGTCTTTTAAAGTCAAGAATTTCTCGTTTGCAATTTAGTCATAAAAAAAAAAAAAAAAAATATTTTGTGAAAGTGAAAAGTTGCCGATCACAATTAGATTAGAATATATTGAATCGCTATGATAAGTAAATATACTCAAATTTTTACAATGATTATGATTTATTAAAAAAATATATGAAACGCTGCCTGTACCTTGGGTACTATGCCGTCCATTGATATTTTGAATGGTATTTTTTGTTTTTGAATGGTCATTTTTTTGTTTTGTCACGAATTTACATAAGTATACAATTTCAAGCAATCCTCTACAGAGTTGGTCAAGGGGGTTGATACAACAATATTTTATTGCAATTTTTCTCCTCCGAACCATCTGCTACGTGTTTTAAAGTATGTCCTTAGTAAATAGACACGCTTTTGCATTACAAAATTCAAGGAAGTTTTTTTTAAAGAACAATACACCCTGTAAACATAGAATTTCAATGCGGATGTCCAGAGAGACCCACAACAAGAGAGAAGTTGAGGTTTGTAAATAATAGGCGGTTAATTATTTATTTTTAAGTTTTCTTTAAATGAAAAATCTAATATCACAACTGAATCACTTATGAATGTCAAAAAAAATCTACCACCCCGGTTCGGAAAAACCTCTGTTGAGAATCCGGCAAGAAACTCAACGAGGTATATTTTTTTTAAACAAATTTACAATAATTATTAAATGATATCTATACATCACAATCGAATCATCATCATCATCGAATTTAACTTGCAAGAATTGACAGAAACTAAATAAACGCTTGTAATAATAAATAATATTTACTTCAATTTCAGGCCGTTAGATCATGACTATAATGGCGAAATATTCCTTCTTTGCTAAACGTAGGACAATAATTCAGACACAAAATTCTAAATAATGCGTTACACGCTTAAATTCGTATATACGGTACGAGTAAAAGACTCAATTTAAAAAATTGCGAAAATGGACAGAGTCCCAAGCCCATCTACGTTTTTGCAATTTATTCAATGAAAATGTAAGGAAATGAAATTTATTTCACACATAAAAGCAGTAGGTAAACAATGAAATAACAAATTAATAGAACAAATTACAATACAATACAATACAATAACTCTTTATTGCACACCAACACATAGCAAGCAGAGCAGAAAACAGGCGGTTCAGAAATTAGATGAATTAAATTCCAACTTAAATTGGAGTAAATTACAAATTCAATTGAATGAAATTACAAATTCAAATGCATTAAATTACTAGCCCTATTGAATTAAATTATACATTTCATTTAATTAAATTACAAATTAAATTGCATTAAATAACAAATTAAATTCAATTCAATTAAATATTCTTAAATGTGTCCCAATTTTCATATAATTAAAAAAATGAACTTACAAAATTCTTCGTATCAAAAACTGAGGGCTTCCCAATACCAGCGGCAGGCACACGAGGGACACTGCGTCAACCCTTCGGCACCGCTTTTTCCGAAGCTAAGGCATCCCGAATGGCGTGCTTCCGAAGATTTATGCACCACGTATTATTGTGCGCGGAGTGTACACAGTGCGAGGCTTTCGGATTTGGAAAAGTTTGTCACATTTTTTACGGTTTCATACAAAAAGCGTATGTTTTTTTTTTTTTTTTTTACTAAAATAGCAAGATACGGAAGATCTCCTTAAAGCCTGATATTAATAGCCTGTTAAAAGAAACACACACACACTGCTTGATTTGCTGACTGTACTTGCAATGTCATCCAAACTGGATGTTATGTACAGTCAGCAACAAAGATATGAATAATAATAATAATTATTATTTCTTTCCATCCAAGGGTACAAGGATCTTATGCTAATATATGTAGTAACTAGACAAAATCGTTAATACAGCCAAAGTGCCAAAATGATGTATACAGGACTTTAATGCCTGAGCATTGGGTAGTGTATATAGGTACAGTCACCAGCATTAATATCTGCCACAGCGGAGCGTGCAAAAATATCTGACACGTCCTTCCGGCCCTAGAAATAGAGTCGTATCAGATATTTATGCACGCTTGTTGTGTCAGATATTGGTGCTGGTGACTGTACATATTTTTTGCGCTTTGGCTGTATTGGCCGAACTCGAAATGGCATTGACTTGAAATTTGGTACGAAAATGTAGTATGACAATGCACGAACAGTCGGCAAAAAAGCTTGTATTAAAAATGATTTTTTTAACAAAAAACTTTTTTATTTACATCAATCGTAAAAAAGGTAAAAAATAATTAGGAGTCGATGTTTTCGCCATGGGTGAAATCGGTCGAATCATCATCTAAAAAGGTCACTTCTTTATCGCAAACAGAAAACCACAGTTATTGAATCTGGTAGCCTATTTTGTACACGACTCAAAGAAGTGATAATTATCCCATGGTTAATTTACGCGAGCATAATTAAACGAAGCGCGCATTCTTACGTGTAATGGACATTTAACGTCTTTGACCTGCGAACGTTATTTTATAGCTTCCTCTTCTCAATTCGCATAATATTTTTTGACAAAATAAAAAAAATAACTCGCAAAAGCATAAAGTTACAATATTTAAAATATCTAGAAACATAACATATTTTTTTATAGCTAACCCGCCGTAACTTTGCGATTTGCCGGGCTAAAAACTATCTTATGTCCTTCTCATCGTATTTACTTAATGGGTCACAAGTAAACAAAAAGACCTGTCATAAACGCTTTCTAAGATTAAGGCCGTATCACAAGTTGTTACAACCGCAACATGACTTCAAAGTGTTCATTAAGAGTATAAACAATAACTCTCTATCTGTATTACTCAGATATTAAATAACTCAATTCGTTTCTAATTTGTCGACAATTGTTCTCGACAAAGGCAGTGTACGAACGAGTGCGCGCGAGTATGAAGGAAGTAGGCAGCTAGGGGGCGTAGGGGTGGGATAAAGATTTCGATAATCTTTAGTATTATCCTTGAAGATTAAAGTTTTACAATCACGAACCTTTTTTAAAAATAATATATTAAACTTTCGTAAATTTAACTCACAACTATATGTATTAACACAACCGAGACTTATCTCACTAAGAACGAGTAATAATCACCTTGACATTTCAGCCAAATTGCAGTGCCCGTGGTTACGAGTAGACTGAAGTGTAGGGTCTACTCGTGAGCATGGCCACTGTAATGTGGCTGAAACGTTCAGGTCATTATTACTCGTTGTTAGCGTGACGAGTCACGGGTGTGGAATGTTTTTTATTATGAAAGTCGCTAATTAAGACGGCTTGAGACTTTTCAATTCGAATAACCATTAAGCTATAGATTTCAAAGGCAAGCTATAAATGCTTAGTACGAACACTCATCACATGTAAGTAGTATTAATTACAAGCCGATCCGTCCGCGTTGAATTCGGTTTTCACTATCCCGCGAGAATTATGACATTTTTCGGGATGAAAACTATGCTATGTCCATCCCCGGGACGCAGACGTATCTGTATACCGAATTTCATCTAAGTCAGTTCAGCGGTTTAAACGTGATGAAGTAACAAACAAATAAACAAACAGACTTACCAACTTTCGCATTTATTATATAGTGGATTTTTTTTATTTTAGCCCACTTATTTTAGCCTACAACTGTGCTGTGTCTAGCAGTGGCTAGACAGAAGCTTCCGCTCTCGACCTCCACATTTCCATATCCAGAACTATATTCGGCCACTCGCTCAGTTCCGCGTCAATCTCGCCATCTCCGCCCCGGCCTGCCTTGCCGTGTGGCCGTCATGTGCTCACCATGGGCAAGAAGTATACGCAAAGTTTATCGATAATAATATGTATCGGTACTTCTCACCCTCATCCCTAACCCAACAAAGCAAACACCATTGCCACTGGCGTTGTCGGGACTGCTCGCCGATGCGTTTATAATATTTCATTTATTCATAATAAATTATAATCGTATATATTGTGACTAGCGTCGGGTTTAATTTTGTTTCGACGTGCTCATTTGCTACCGTTTTGACGTCGGCGTGGAGTAACGTCGAACCACGTCGACGTCTTGCGACGTCGGTTCGTTGAGTTTAACGTTTGTTTTATAATCGGATGTGTCTTTGTGCGTAATAGGTGAGTAATAACTATTTTGGCGCTAGTGGTTTTGGATTAAAATTTTGGAACGTAAAGGACGTCGTGTTTTGTTTTATTTTAAAGGTTTGTATCGAAGATTAGGGGATAAACGACGTATCGTGTAATAATTTATTGAATCAGGCATTACTTTGCGGAGACCTGAACTAAAAGAATTTCTTTGCTCACCAGCGACCTTATTTCGAACTCAACCAGAGCTCATCTTCAGAGCAACACAACCGTATACCATGGCTACCAGATGTTTTAATTTGTCAAAGTGTTTTGGTTTGTTAGTCTAACATCTGGTAGCGTGGTATACGGTTTTGTTGCTCTGAAGATGAGCTCTGGTTGAGTTCGAAATGCGTCAGCGTGGTGGAGGTGGAAGAACTGCACGAACACGCATATCTTGCATAAACGTCAATTGGTGTGAATTGTCTCGTGATATTTTTTTTATTGATTAGTGTTAACTGGCGGTTATGTGTGATGCCGTCTCTATTTGATTTGTTCGAATAGACGGTGACGGCATCACATTTAACCGTCGGTTAACGCTAATCAATGGATGGTGAAACAGCCCCTTAACCTGCAGCTTCACTCGCGGCCAAAGATCTGCCGATTGATTGATTATCGATTAACATTGTTTTTTTTATTTTCGTTGACTTCGACAGACGGCCTAGGTTAATAATAGAAATTACCTGGTAAATTATTTTGTGGCCAAATAGAAAAAAAATACAACACGGTCAAATAGTAAAATCAAGAAAAATATGAAAAAACTTACTTTATAACCTTCTTTGTTTTTAATAATAATTTTTAATACAAGACTTTTTGCTGACTCTCATCATCATCATCATCATCGGCCTATCTTAGTCCACTGCTGGACATAGGCCTCTCCAGTTGCACGCCACTGAGCACGATCCTCGGCCAGTCTCATCCAGTTCTTGCCAGCTAACCTGCGAAGATCATCGCTCCACCTAGTCTGAGGGCGTCCTACGCCACGCTTGCCGATTCGCGGTCTCGCGGTTTGCTGACTCTATTTTTGTTGAATGTGCTAGCATTGTCTCCAATGCCAATCCAATCCGACCACTAGAAGTGGGTTAAAATGAACTTCCAAGATTTGATCCAACGACAGCCGCAAACATGGCAAGTTAATAAAACTTTTAATTAAGTAACCCCTGTTGTGAATGTTTTACTATAACAAAAACCTACCAGCACATCTCGCCATAACATCCAAACATTTTCTGCCCAACTATCTCGCAAATCCAAAAGAACAAGAGATCAGTTCCCGGACAAATATTTTTTTATCTCCATGATAAATCACAATAAAACGATACCGCCGGCGGGGGCGGCCTATCGCCGAAGACTCTCCACTCTCCTAGTAACTGCTGTTCTATAGTGAACTCAGACACAGTAGTGCTGCTGCGTCTAGTAATCTAAGAAGTTTTTTTTTATTTGACTGGATGGCAAACGAGTAACTGGGTCTCCTTATGGAAAGATCACCACCGCCCATAGACACCTGTAACACCAGGGGGATTGCATTTGGGGATTGTTTTTGTCAAGAATTTTAATTATATTATTTTTGCGAATTATGTGTACTGCTTACTATTGTGTTGGTGTTCATTAAAGAGTTATTGTATTGTATTATTTTTGCTGGCTGTTCCATTATCATTTAAACTTTGAAAAACGGGTCATCATAAACAAGTCTTTCATGTACATGTATGTCTTTTTGTGTACAGCCTATTATTTCATGTTAAATTTGAATTTTGCAGCGCATTGTTTTTTTTTATTCGACTGGATGGCAAACGAGCAAGTGGGTCTCCTGATGGTAAGAGATCACCACCGCCCATAGACACCTGCAACACCAGGCTGCATTGGTGTTTTAACAGTAATGCTGTAATTTTTTGTTGATAAATGTCGCCAGAGCTTTCGTCATCTCAGAAGAGTGGCTTCCCTGTCGGTATTCTACAGGCTTATTGCACCTTATTGCACCTGCTCCTTTCTTCCACAGGTCGACCAGAAGTGGGCGGGGTCTCCACCCTTACGTTGTCGGTATTCCCAAAATCCGCACAAAGCGTTTTCGCTCTTCCTTCATCAACCGCACAGCAAAGGAGTGGAATTCCCTGCCTGTGACTGTGTTTCCTGAACACTACAATTTGGCCGCTTTCAAGTCTAGGGTCAATGACCATTTACTAGACAAGCGTGATTGTGGCCAAACGTAAGCTTATATTATATATATAAAAAAATGATAAAGACTTTCCCGAGACTTTCTTACACTTACACTACACTTCACTTACCTACAATGCGCGCAATTGATATAATGAAACAATTGATATAATTTTTATTTGATACAATGCAATTTATCTTATAAACCGAACTTATTTCTATTGTTATTAATTCGATTTGATGTATTTTGGGTTGGGTTAGGTTAGGTTTATTATATAAAAAAGTTGTGTGAAGCTCGTATCATTTGAAATTATATCATAATATTGTTATACCGAACATTCCACACCCAAGTTTCTATATGATAAGGGGAAAATGAGCAGGCGGGTCACATATGTTGAGTTACGAATGCGTTACCGGCGCTTGGCAAAAACTGTAGGCTCTTTTATATGGATAGATGACCTACTGGTCCTTTCTCTTCCTCCATTTTCTTCGACAGTCGAATTCTAAACACACCCGCGAGAGCCCGATTCATCCGCACTACATCATACACGGAATATGGAGCGGAAATATATCTATTATCTGATTGTCGACCCCCGAACCCTTTCAACGGCTGGCTTGGGAATACTTTGATTCGGGGTCTATTCTGTATCGATCGCGTTTTTTGTTTTGTTGCGTTAGAAGTGGCAATCGGTTAGGATTGCAGATAGGCGGGGTTTGTAAAGATGTTCGATAAATGGCTGAAAATTGACGATGTTTTTTTAAATGAACTAAGTGACAAGATCTCGTATTTGCACGAATGTGAATAACCTTGCTTTACATTTGTCGCAATTCAATTTTGATTTACATTGCTGCTTGCTGGACTGATTTTTAGGGTTGTCAGAATGAGGTTAGCTTTACATTACTACTGCAAGCTAGGTCAGACTCTAATATGGTGCTACAACCTTAATAGTGGCGTATCATCAATTGTATACAGGATGTTTCGAGAGACGTGAGCATGACTAAGATTACAGCCTTAGAAATTGATAATGGATCGTTCACAATCATAATTAAGTAAATCCTCAATGTTTATGCACTTCTCACTAATATTTTGAACGCGAAAGTTTGTAAGTCTGTTTGTTTGTTACCTTTCACCTCTAAATCGCTAAATATAAGGGCATAGGATAGTTTTAATCCCGGAAAATTGCATAATTCCCGCAGGATAGCGATAAACGAATTCTACACGGACGAAGTTGCAGGCAACAGCTAGTAATAAATAATTTAAAACTGCTTGTTTTCAAAATAAAAAAAAACCGTAAATGGGCGTTTTCAAAAAAAGGGTACCCTGTCTTTTTTTTGAAGCTTTGGAAAAAATATGGTTTATCCTACTAAAAATCAAGTGCACAATCGATTCTGATAGTTTACGTTTTTTTCATACACTCAGTATGGGCGACAAAACTGACTGAAAATTTTGTATGAAAAATATGGACATGTTTTTTAACGATCGGAATCAATTATGCTCTTGATTCTGAGTAGGAAAAATAATATTTTTTTCAAAATTAAAAAAAAAAGAAAGGGTACACTCTTTTTGAAAACGCCCAAATCTCACTAATATTGGTGCGATATAGTTGCCTATAAGTAACGGAATCCAGTAGTATATTAAATTTAATTGCTTATATACTATGTATATATATAATATTATAATACGCTATATACTTTTTATAATAGCAAAACATATAACACTTCCAGCTACACCACAATCCACAAAATCTCTCAAGAACTGATACATAACACATTTAGGGTCCTCATATCTTTTTTTTTTCATAATTTCACGCTCCACGGACACTGGCCGAAAGCAACCTTAAATTATCAAGTAAGAGAAAGGCTTATAAAAAAAACCAAGTCGAGGAGGACCGGCATAAATTACATTAGAATATAAATTAATAGGATCGCACTATGTAGAAAAAACGGCCAGTACTTTTAATACGTAACGCAAAGAATTCTAAACCTTAATTCTATGCGTGTAAAGTCAGGAACATTGGGTTGTAGCTTTATAAATACAAGGAAAGAGTGCCGGACTGTACTGTTTGATCATTTTAACTTAATTAGGTCGGAGTTTGCTTGTGCATTTAATATATTGTAAATATGGAATGTTGTTTAAAATTCATGTGCAGGAATGGTTTAAATAACTTTAGCGTGCATAATTTGAATTAGAGCTAATCTTGTGAGTGTCTCGAGTGTTTTGACAGTTGGTTCTTACGGTAGATTTTAAAATGACATAGTAAATAAAGATGCATTTTAAAAACTTAACCTTCGGGAAGTCGAGTAGTAAAAAAAATGAACTATTAGAATTTCTTTGTTCACCCGCGACTTTAATATGTCATTGATATGGACCTCCGCAAAGTAAAGCCTGATTCAATAAATTATTTAAAAAAAATAATGTCTGTTCTTACATCAACTTAAAATATTTTTGAAAGTATTTTTTGTAAATTATAAAGAACACAAAAATGTATACCGTTCGACGTGAAATTAATTTCCTAATAAACCTCACCGAACATGTCGACAAAAACAACACAGCATTTCTTGTATTTTTTTTTGTATTTTATCATCATTATCGTCAGTCAAAAGACGTCCACTGCTGGACATAAGCCACCCCTTAAAGAATGTTACAATCATCGGCCTTGGCCCTATACTTACTACGAAGTGCAACATTCGTTTTTTTTTATTCTTCTGGATGGAAAACGAGCAAGTGGGTCTCCTGATGTTAAGAGATCACCACCGCCCATAAACATCTGCAACACCAGGGGTATTGCAGATGCGTTGCCAACCTAGAGGCCTGAGATGGGAATCTCAAGTGCCAGTAATTTCACCGTCTGTCTTGCTCTCCATGCCGAAACACAACAGTGCAAGCACTGCTGCTTCACGGCAGGATTAGCGAGCAAGATGGTGGTAGCAATCCGGGCGGACCTTGCACAAGGTCCTACCACTTGCAAAATTATGTTTTCATAGACAATGTTCTTAATTTTTTTAATAAACTAAACACGGATATCCACGTTTCTACTCACATAATCTTGTCACTGTACCTGTATAATTATAATTATTTTAATATGCAAATAATGATAATAAAATTTGGTAGGTTTTCCCGTTTTTGTTTTTGTTTGTGGCAAGGGCTTATTGGGTTCGCTTAATTATATTTTAAAAGGGCAAGGGTTTTACCTGCTTGCCCCTAATTTTTATTTATGCTTGTGTTAATTCACTCCGTCCTGATATTTTAATTTTATAAAGAATTCGCTTTTGATATTGAAATTAGTTTAGCTTTTTTCGCAAGTCTAAGGTTAACTTACAAAGACATTAAAAATAAAACATTAAATTGTTATATTACATCAGAAATGACATTAATGTCAAATTAAAAGCATTAATATTGTAACGACTGACGAGCTTAAACAAATTTCCTAATTATATTACAAAATACATAATTAATTATAGTCAGTACAGATATCTGCGGAATGTGCCAAAATATCTGACACGTCTTATCGGCCCTAGAAATAAACTCGTATCAGCTATTTATACGCGATTTGTTGTGTCAGATATTGGTGATGGTGACTGTACAATGCGGGACCTTCAATAAGTTTATACATTTCTCTTTTTCTTTTTATTTACGACTCTAATTTGAAAAAAAAAGCAGATACGGGTAAATTACACTGAGCATGAATAGCCATGATCGAAACAGGGCCCCAAAGTTACCAGTTGGCGCAAAAACTTGTGCCAGTCTTGGCCCACCGGCGTCCCCCGCTTGCAGGTTAATTAATAGAGCGATAATTGACCGCTGCGGGCTGTTATTGGGAGCTGTCACAACATTTGGGTCACGAGTCTGTATGCTAGGTGGCGCGGGAGGTGTTGGTCGTTTAAGAAAATCAAACGGTTTTTGGTGTAATATAATTTTCTCATACATGACATGAAATATTGACATTCTGTTACAAATAATAGGCTGAGAAGTATCGCGTTGCAGGCGCTGTGACTCGCCTGCCTGCGCGCGGTCACTCTAGCGGCCTGCAAAGAGATTTCATACAGCCTTGCAGGCCGCTGGCCGGCAATGCGACCGTCTTTTGTTTCAACGCGCGCTCTGCGACACGCACACGCCGCACAACACACCGCGCGTTCACTTACATGCGCCTCGGCCGGAACACTATTAGTATTCGTAAATTATACTCATATTTTTTTTATAAATGTCTGTGGCGCGTCACTTCAGCGTGCATTTTTTTTGGCTTAACATAATAAAACAAATGCATGATGTGGGTCATGGTCAAAATCCCAACTCCTGAGTTTTAAGTAACTTAACAGAATTCTGCACTTTTTTTCACTTAGCTTTTTAAAGCCTGCTGTTTTTCTTATTTATTACTTTATTTCATATCGAAAATACAAACTGAAATATAGATGCATAGAAAAACCAGAAAAATAAGAACAGCGCTGGGAATCGAACCCAGGTCCTCGGCATTCCGTGCCACGTGCTATACCATTACACCAGCACTGGACAGTGATCCAGCCACGAATTTCTCCTATGCACCACATATCTCAGCTTGTTTTGTTTTTTCTTATTTAGTCACTTAAGCAGCGGCACTAGCGACATCTATGCTGTAGCCCTCATCGAGAAACTTTCAGCACCCCATTGGAACTAACCGCTCACCCGGGAAAGAGATGTCGTTATTAAGCAATCAAATTAAGATTGTTTTTTGGAATCTTTTTGTATTTTTTATTTTTGTATTTTTACTTAATTTCATACTTCTTTAATATTTATGCGAAAATATTCAAACATTTAGACAAGTTTAGAAGCGACTCTTTATTACAATGAATTTGAGGATATTTTTTTTATATCCGATGAGAATAATGAAATTTTCTTTGAAGCGTGACGTGAGACTCTGGTTGAGTTCAAAACGCGTCAGCGTAGCGTGGTGTTGTATTGGATTGTTTGATGTCAAGTGATGTACCTATGTATTTGCACAGCTTGGCGTGGAAGCGGAAAAGCTGCATGCATACACTTTTATTTTATTGCACCGACGTAGCTATCGTAAGATCGCGGAAAGGCAAAGTAATCATTTATAGTTCAAAAGTTAGAAAGATAGAATAAATTTATTTACTGAAATTCGGCACAGCACAAAAAAATTACGTCAAAAAAAAAACAGACAACCTTATAGTGAGAGAGAGAGAGAGAGATATTCGATACACACAAAAACAACGAAAACGGAACAAAGAAAAGTAAAGAAACATTGTGCTGAAAGAAGAAAAAAGGGCCATATTCAGCGTATTGCCACAGCAAGCCGCAGCGCTGGTTTTCAGTGATAAATAATGGACATCCACAAAGTATCGCCTGATTCAATGAACTCCCAAATATCAAGATTGCCGCGTCGCTCTTCGTTTCATCGTACGAGTTAGTCAGTAATAGCCTTTGGGTGCAATCAAACCGGGCTGGGCCGAGCCTCAGCTTCAACTACCGTCTATTTACTTACGATGAGGTTTCCGCCGATAAATACCTACCTACTGTGCAAAATTTGACGTCATTGGGACAGATGGTATTAAATTGTTTAGTTTACTTTGTCAGTATTGTACCTTTTGTAATAATTAATAGTTTTATTCTACAGATTAATAGTCATATTAAGAGTTTACATACAAGGTGTTCATTAATTAACTGAAAACCTCAGTCACCATAAAAATATTTTTTCAATTTATGATTGCATTTATTTTCGAATACCTTCATTATTTTGAAAATATTCATATGTTTTGCTAAGTCAGTAATTTACTTTGTTTATAACTCTACATTCATTTTTATTTTTCAGTTGCTCTTTGACGTTTCAAAAACACAAACACAGCTTGAATTAAAACATAGTGTAATCGATTCTACTCTCGATTCTGAGCAAACTACTTTCTGGTTTTAAGAATATAAACTATCTTTAGCTTCAAATTAGGTATGGAAATGTAGTTTGGGTGATGAAAATATAGTCAGCAAAATATTTCTAATCGTAAGTGGTACAAAATATTACTTATCCATTAAAAGTTCGATATCGTTTCACTCGCTCGGCAACGTTCGCTTCTTGGTCCCGAACTTGGCTTATAAATCAAACTAACGTTGACCGCCTGCAGTCAAGCGTGAAGCTCATCTAACTGAGACATTGAACCAAACCAGGAGAAACGATTAAAAATGTTATCTAAGAAAAATGGCGGCCATCGAGGCAGTAATTTCATTATCTTTGAAGGGAGCAGTAAAAAGGGTGGATTTTGAGTTTTGGAAGGATTCCTCGAAGGGTAAAACGAAGTGATAAAAGTCTGGTCGTTTGTCTGTATATGTGTCGGCGGCCGATCGTAAAATCCGCCCGATCACGAAATCCCTAGGCATATCGTGAAATGGCGCCATTTCATGAACTGGCTAAGGGACATCCGCCATTTCGTTCAAAACTCACCGTTTAACGATTTGCCTAGTGACGTTTAGGCAGATCATGAAATTCCTAGGCATATCATGAAACGCCAACGCTAGTTTAGGCCTTAGTGTCGCTGCTTTTCTTTTTTCAGCATATCACGATGTGCCCGGTATAAAGCTAGGAATATCGACGAATGCGTTGCTCTAATCGATCTGCCGTATTGTTTCTCAGGCACATCGTGATATGCGTGGCCAACTTTAAGGCATATCATGAAATGGCGCCATTTCATGATGTGCCTAGGAATTTCGTGATCTGGCGGATTTTACGATCGGCCGCCGACATATGTATCTACACTATTATAGTACTGTTAATGGAACTAATGCGAACACACCGTTATTTAGAGCCAATTTGCTGTGTGTCCCGCAAATCTATACTAATATTATAAATGCGATCGTGTGTGTGTTTGTATGTTTGTCCGTCTTTCACGTCGAAACGGAGCGACGGATCGACGTGACTTTTGGCATAGAAATAGTTTATGAGCCAGAGAGTAACATAGGCTAATTTTATCCCGGAAAAATGCACAGTTCCCGAGGGAATAGCGTGAATTCCACGCGGGCGAAGCCACGGGTATAAGCTAGTAAATAAAATAAATATCACGGGGCACGACGCTAATTGATCTTATCTCAAAGTAAGCAAAGCTTGTGTACCCACATGGCAACGGATAAACATACTTCTAGTTAGATACTTACTTAAATGATGTTAAAATTGGGTAAACACTTGGGTTCCCGTGATTAAAAAAAAGGAACGTTAGTTAATGAATATAAAATAAATACATATATAGCGAAAGGTAACATTTAGAGAGTCAGGATTATGACTAAAGGATGATTAATTTGAGCTAATACGCAGGGCAAGGCAGTGCAGTGAATTAAACTATTTTATAGATTTTTTTATTTTTATTTAGTTGTAATTTTTTAGTTTTCCCACGGCGCAGATCTCAGACTTTGTCAGGCACACCACGCATGGCAGCACTGTCTGGTCGGTACGTTCGACCTTTTGGTAGTGCTACGAGCCATGCTACGAATATCGCTACAAATCGTAGAGGTGCTACGATACACAGGTGTTTAAGAATTTCTATATAACTTTGAATAAAACGATAAAACATAAATACTGAATAACTGTGGCAATTTTTTTTCACACATGTTATACAGCTATGTATTTCAAAATTTACCATGAACAGCAGATGGTTGGTTTGGTTTAGTTAATCTTAATCGAATGTTTTTGATTTTTTTTTGTGACGGCAGTAGGTGTTACCTCTATCAGGACATGAAAAAATATATCTAGAAAATGTGAAAGTAAAAAATAAAGATGTCTGAAAATATTCTAACCCATGCGGTCATACAATTCATCCAACGTTATTTAGATGGAACTTAGTAGAATAAACAAATACTCAAATAATTTTAGAACTTTCAATAAAACAACATCATAAAAATATGTCAAAAACATCAATTACATCTATCATATATATACGTGTGTTTTTAATGTAAGTTTTATTGAACCGTTTGTGCCTGAATAACTAAATAAATAAACCATTTATTAATACAAGCTTTTACTTTATTCCCAAATTGAAAAAAAAACCCTCCGTAACGTTTCCCAAAAACACTTCATGAACAAGGCGAAATTCACTCAAAATTAACAGCGACATAAAAAAATAAGCGAAATTTATTGAAGCAATAAAACAACAGAAACAGCTAAATATCGCTAATTAATGTAAACATTCAGCGATTAGGACTACAAACAAACACTCGGAATGGCTTTTTGGTGCAATAAATACCTATAATATTTTTAATTACTACCCGCACAGGACATAAAGCAGAGATAAAAATGCCGGCGTATTGTAAATGAGAATGAAGTAAACGGTTCACGGTGGTTTAGGGATCTGTGCGGAATATGAGTATACTTACTGAAACGATAATACAATCAATTACTTAAGTAGGTACAGTCAGCAACAAAAGTAACGGATCCCTTTTTTATTTTGTCGTGGACAATCATGGACATGTTAAGCGCAATAGTATCCAGTTATGGACAGCAAGGATCCAATGCCTTATAGCTCACCATTCATGAACTTTACCAGTTATGATCATCAGTTATCTGCACATAAGTGTTATTCGTTTTAGAAAAAGTAGCGTCCGTTTCTTAATATTGGGTTAGCGGAAAAAATATTCCATTATTGGTTCCTGTCCATGACTGGTGCCCTCCCCTACTCACAAACTTTGGCATTTATATTTACATTTTTTTGCTTAGGCTGGAAACAGTGCTCGACCGACGGCCAGCGGTGACCGTCGGTCAGCGTAGCTATATCTATGCAAGTCTATGAATGCGCACACAGCTACGCTGACGGTACGCGCGTACGGTCGGTCGAGCCGGTCCGGCTCGTCGGTCACGCGGCGTTGGTCGACCGACGAGCTATGAGATTGTATGGATGCATTCAGTGTTTCGCTGTCGGAGCGACCGACCTGTGAACTGTACACACGCGTCGCAGTTCGCAGTAATGAATTTTCGCAACCGACGGTCATCGCTGACGGTCAGGACGTACCGTCGGTCGAGCACTGTTTCCAGCCATAGTGTGCGTTCGCGGGTGAAAGTAGGTAATTGTTTTAGTTCATTGATATGATTTATTGAATCAAGCGTTACTTTGCGGAGGTCCATATCAATGAACTAAAAGAATTTCATTGCTCACCCGCGACCTTATGATAGCTAAGCTTATGCAAAATATGCGTGTTCATGCAGTTCCTCCACCTCCACACTGTAAGAACACACACAAATCACACAAACCCATCTATCACCACCACCACACCACACTGACGCGTACCGTACACCATGCTACTAGTTGTTAGACTCGGTTGTGTCACTCTGAAGATGAGCTCTGGTTAGACTGTAACAACTGGTTGCAAGGTGTACGGTTGTGTCACTCGGAAGATGAGCTCTGGTTGAGTTCGAAACGCGTCAGTGTAGTGTGGTGGTGGTGATAGATGGGTTTGTGTGATTTGTGTGTGTTCTTACAGTGTGGAGGTGGAGGAACTGCATGAACACGCATATTTTGCATAAGCTTAGCTATCATAAGGTCGCGGGTGAGCAAGGATATTCTTTTTTTTTAGTTCATTCATTTATATGGACCTCCGTAAAGTAACGCCTGATTCAATAAATTATTTTCCATAGTGCTTTAAAAAGTTGTTACCAGTAGTCTATAATTATTATCAATCACTAATAATTATAACGTTTTGAACTTTGGATTTTTTTAATTATAACTAATAAATTAAATGTGGCCGATATGTCGACGTAATTATTACCGGTTTGGTTACGCGTGGTCAGTCCCGGGTGTTGAAATATTTATCAATAACAATATCAACAATCGGAGTTCAAATTTTACGTGTACGTGGTAGTTAGTGATAACTCACGTCTTAAATCGAGTTTAGTTCGTCATGTTTCGGGCTAATTCGTAGCAGTTATTTCTAGGAGCAACGCCAGTGCGCGTGTTGCGGCAGCCGCCGAGTCGCGTTGCTCCTAGGAAGTAAGGCTACGAATTAGCCCGAAACATGTCAAACTAAAACCAAAGCCCAAACTAAAGCCCTCTTGTTCTGAGAGGAGGCCTGTGCCCAGCAGTGGGACATATATAGGCTGAGATGTGATGTGTGTGATGTCAAACTAAACTCGATTTAAGACGTGAGTTATCCGTTAATGTTTAATGTTTATTTAGGCAAAAAACGGTACAATATAGAAAAAAAAACTTAAGAAAATAAGACTTAAACGAAACATAGACCAGCAAATATGCCACTATTAAATTATACAGTAGAGTAACACGTACAAAGAATATAAATGACCTATTAAACAATAATTTAGATGAACAAAACGAACCTGTTAAGAGAAAGGTTGAATATATCTAATTCCGAAAATGAATTATTGTAGGTTTTACAAGCTCTACGTATAAATGCATTGGAAGCATATCTTCTACGAGTAAACGGTTAAGTACAATATCATTTAATATGAGTGAGTCACACAGTAGCTTCATGTTTTAAACGTGGTATTTGCTTGGTACACCACTATCTCATCGCTAGAGACTCGGTGCGGTTAGATTTAGAACCCGTTCAGTTTTTAAAATTTCAGCTTAATTTTTTAAAACGTATTTTATTATAAATATTAGCCGTTGAAAAAGCAGAAACGGACTCGTGAGGTCGTCAGAATAAATAAATTATGAGGCAGTGCGCGGCGTCGCATAGTGCTACGATGTACGAGACATGGCAACTATTACACTCATCATCATTCATCATTCCAGCCTATATACGTCCCACTGCTGGGCACAGGCCTCCTCTCAGAACAAGAGGGCTTGGGCTATAGTTCCCACGCGGGCCCAGTGCGGATTGGGAACTTCACACGCACCATTGAATTGCTTCGCTGGTTTGTGCAGGTTTCCTCACGATGTTTTCCTTCACCGCAAAGCTCGTGGTAAATTTCAAATGTAATTCCGCACATGAATTTGGAAAAACTCAGAGGTGCGAGCCGGGGTTTGTTTGAGAGGCAATAGGTCAAACCACTAGGCCACCACGGCTTTTTAACTATTACACTAATCATTCATAATTGTGATTTTGTGTATTTTCATTTTGTTTCTTTTTTTTTATTCGACTGGATGGCAAACGGGCAGGTGGGTCTCCTATGGTAAGAGATCACCACCGCCCATAGACACCTGCCACACCAGGGGGATTGCAGATGCGTTGCCAACCTAGAGGCCTAAGATGGGATACCTCAAGTGCCAGTAATTTCACCGGTTGTCTTACTCTCCACGCCGAAACAACAGTGCAAGCACTGCTGCTTCACGGCAGGATTAGCGAGCAAGATGGTGGTAGCAATCCGGGTGGACCTTGCACGTGGTCCTACCACCTGCTTTTTTGTAGCTTTTTTATTTGTGTTTGCTGTTTATTGTTTTTTATTTGTTTTAATTTTGTTGTCTTTGTGAATTTGAATAAATGTCTTCTTTCTTAATATAGGAATTTTGTAGAACATAATAGAATAGAAATAATTTATTTCTTAGGCTATGGTAGGTATAGAAATAACTACTTAGCGTCAAATCAGCATGTTTTGCCATCCCACTAATATTATATATGCGAAAGTTTGTAAGTCTGTTTGTTACCACTTCTCATCACCTCTAAGCCGCTGAACTGATTCATATTGAATTCGGTATACAGATAGTTTGAGGCCCGGGGAAGGACATAGGATAATTCTATCCCGGAAATTTCCATCGTTCCCGCTTGATAACGATAAACGAATTCTACGCGGACGGAGTCGCGGGAAACAGCTAGTTATGTATAAATTTCAGCTGTCAATCTAATATAGTTCATGAGATACGGACGTGCGACAGAGCGACGAACACAACAATGGGAACTAACGACATTAATACCATAATTTATAGCTCTACGCCTCTACCGTTTCCAAAGCTAACTACAACATTTAAAAAAAAACCCTCTCGCGTCTAATGAATTTATGGCCAGGAACTTGTCCTCTCGCAATTTTTTCTCCAGAGACGCGATAGCCCGATCGCGATGGCGCGTGACGAATAGCGGCGCCATTTTGTTTTTACACTTTATTTCAAAATGGCGGCGATGTTAGTGTGCTTAGCTATAAAGAAATGGACGGTGAGTTTAGTATAGATTACTTATTAGTTACTACGCAACAGATTCGATACTCTTTATTTCGTCTAGCTATTTAGTTGTTTCACAAGTTGCTCGAAAAGTCAACCAAATCATCATCCGCGTCAGGAAAGCGTCCGCTGCTGCTGAACAAAGCCCTCCTCCTTAGAAAGCTACAATAAACGACAATTCGCCACTTGCATCCATCAGATGCCCGCATATCTCGCGATGTCGTCATTCTATCTAGTGGGAGGACTGTCAGTGCTTCATCTTCCGGTCCGTGGTCGCCACTCGAGGACTTTTCTCTCCCAACGGTTATCTGTTCTTCGAGCGATGTAGCCCACCTATTGCCATTTCAACTTGCTAATTCTTAAAGCCGGCGCATTTAGTTCTTGGGAGAATTTCCATATTTCAGATCGAACAAATGTCAACAAAAAAATAAATTGTGTACCTATTTTTTGTCAATTTTGTGTCCATTAAACTGCCACGCACCATCCAATTACGCAAAACTAATCAATACAGCCGCACATAAAATGCAACGTAGCGAGATAAAACTACCGTCAACATCAGAAAGTACCGGCATCAAATTAATTGGCAAATAAAACTTAACGCGGTCAATTCCAATAAACCGGTTACAGGCAGTTACTACTGGTTCGTACTGGTTCAATCCGGGCGGCGGTGGTCTGTGAAAAAGAAATGTAGGCTTTAAAGCTGTCGGATAAGGTTGGAGATCAGGTGGTGAAGGTTGAAGATTATTTATAGGTGTATCTAGATGTATGCTTTTTAGTTGGGTTTGATCTCAGTAACTTCGGAGATTATTTTAAGACTAACCTTTAGGGACATACTTAAATACATCCCGTGGGAATATCGAGATATATAGTATGTAATCTATTTGTCATTGGTAATCTACATGGTAAATTTCAGACAAATTTGTCCAGCTGTGTTAACGAGAAGAAACTAAAAAAAAACACACACACACATATAAGCAAGGATGCACATTTAGGTACTCAAGATTGTTTCACGATAACATTCGAACTAACTTCGAAACCTAAATAGCAAAAGCTGTAAAATATTCAGTTTTTTACGTGGGTATGAGGCTGGTAGTACATTATTTTGCTTGCTAAATGTTGTTTTACACTCTCCCAAGGAGTTCAAATAACATGCCCAGATTTTTTTTATCATGGGACACTAACTTGACACAGAGAGAGAGAGAGAGAGAGAGAGATTTGTTTACACATAAGCAATTATAAAGCATTTTGAGCAAAATAAGTTGAGACAATTGTATATACATCACGTTTTTCTTCCCTGGCTTAAATGTTTCACATCAATCTTAACTTTAAGTTCACCTCAACCTCTCATCCTACAAAAATAACCCAATAAACCTATAAAACACGACATTAAACCATGCCGTTAACATTATCGCTGAACTATCGGTATTGTCCGGTTCGAGTCCGACCTTTGCCGGAATCAATTGCCCGTGGAATCGGCTAACCAACCGGAAAATATATCCGGTGCCTTTTCCGTTAATGGGAGGTGGGCGACACGTAAAACTAGGGACCTTAGTCTCTCTGAAAAAAATCCTTACTATACCGTTAGTCGGTAGAACCCTGTCCCAAGGGAGCCTCTGCTGCCTTCATCAAGTTTTTTTTCAAGTGCGGCAAGTGCTGACAACAGGGTTCCACCGAATGTCACATACGAATTTATCAAGGTGTAATTTTATAAATGCGTAAGTTATGTCTGTCTGCTAACTCTACACACCGCTGAACCGATTTAAATTAAATTTGGTATGAAGATAGTTTGAGACCCAGGAAAGGACTTGGGATAGTTTTTATCACGGAAAATTGCAAAGCTTCCGTGATAGCGGGATAGTAATAAACATTTTTTTCTGAATATTTAATTTTTAATTATTTTTGTTGACGGAGGTTTGTATGAGGTATAATTGTAGGTACTTGCATTAAAATAAAAACTACCTACTTTGTAACAAATTTGAATTCAGTTCGAACAATAAAAATGAATTAAATTCGACTAACATAATTTGACCTGGACAGACAAGGTTTAAATAAAAGTTTATTATATAATTCTTAAAAAGTCGCAAGTCCGAATGTTCCACAGCCTAACGATCGGGCGGACATTGCATTTAACGGTTATTGGCGCGTGCTTGTTATATCTTAGCTATATCTTCGCTTGCTGTGACCCTACCAGGCGTCACTTTGAAGGACACGAGATCGATGGTTGAAAGGCGGTTTTATACTTTAACAGAAAATTATTTAATACTTTGAGCAAGGTTTACTAAAAAAAAAAATTGCTAGGTCTATGATAATTAAAAAAAAACTTAACGGCTATAATCTTCTTTTAGGGACGAACAGTTTAGCGCGGATTTTTTATGCAGAGTTAATGAAAAACACGATGTAATTTTTGAAAACTTCCACCGAAATAATAGTACATTACTGCAGAGGCCATTAAATCATGAGTCATGAGGTCATGAATCCTTGTTCTGGCCGAGGTTTGTAGTGCTTTTCTCAAACAATGTGAGGAAATATTACAAACATTGTTGTTTCTAGGCCCTTTCGTTTGATCACACGATGGGTATGCTTTTTTTTGTTTTTTCTTACCGCCAAAAGTGGCCGCCATGTTTGAAATTAATTTCATTACGTCACACATCCGTCTTTGAGTCACTGACTTACATAATGTGTAGGTAGCAATTTTTAACTCAATCGATTGAGTAATATCTTATGTCTAACAAACGGACAGACTAGCAGACGGACCTTTATAAGGGAAATGAACTAAAATAATTTCCTTGCTCACCCGCGACCTTACGATAGCTAAGCTTATGCAAAATATGCGTGTTCATGCAGTTCCTCCACCTCCACACTGTAAGAACACACACAAATCACACAAACCCATCTATCACCACTACCACCACACTACACTGACGCACACATATTTGCATGAACACGCATATTTTGCATAAGCTTAGCTATCGTAAGGTCGCGGGTGAGCAAGGAAATTATTTTAGTTCATTGATATGGACCTCCGCAAAGTAACGCCTGATTCAATAAATCCTTTATAAGGGGTCTGTTTTTTTCAGGTAGGTATTGAAAATAAAATGAAAATGAAAAATTTATTATTAAATAGTATTAATACCTAAAAATGTTTTTTTAAGAATTTTGGATGGCTGTAGTTCTTACAGTTAGTTAGACATTCAGTTTTAAGCTCTACCTTACTTGATCATAAGTCATAACTACTTCGTAAAGTCAAAATATACATAAACAAGCACATAGTTCAAAGTACACATAATAAGAGAAGTTATCTCCGCTTTGACATCGAAGAGGGTATTTAAATTCATAGTCTTATAGAAGGGGGGAAGGGGGGAGGGCGTGACGGTACACTTTTTGGCTTCGGCTAAGCCGGATGGCCACTAAACTTGTAAAGTAGAAGGTGGTAAGTTCAATTTTACATATTTTCGAAATACAATATTAGACTATTTTTTATATAGTTACCTAATAATATTAGGTAAACCAAAGCTTGTGAATGCGTGTACAGAATGGAAAAATCATTTTTAAGCTACCTTTACTCCAAACAGAGTTTTAAACTCAGCAACAGATTTGTGTGCCGTGCTTTCCACCAGTTAGATAACTTTTCACGCAAGGTTTATAATGATACAAAAACTGGTGATGCGCCTTGGTTTCGTATGGTTGTAGTTTTTGGGAAATGGAGCTGAAGAAAGTTTTTAAATATATCATTACGTACCTGATCCACATAGTTGTTCGCCCCTTCACTTAAAAAAGTTAAGCAGGCAAGCCCATTTTTTAAGCAAAATTACGACATAAAGGCTGGTGACAAGTAAAAAAAAGAAAATTAATTAATCACACTTACTACTCTTTACCCTGGCACCGTCCGAAGGAGTTAAAATGCTATAGTTCGTGCCACGGCATAAATTAGCAGCAGTAACTCGCAAGAAACCGGCGCGCATACTATCGCAAGTCGAGATTAACGAATTCAGCGATTAATATTCATACGACGCCGCAAAAATTGCGAGAGTTTCGATTAGCGGTTAATTGTGAGATAGGAGGCTTTGGCGGCTAGGGTAATTACATTTGGATTAAGCTAAGGATGCTTATATTATTTTAATGATAGCTAGCGTCTTGCTAATTGATGCGCTAAGGACACGCTAAGTTGATTCGTCAAACGGCAATAGCCGAGGGACGTGGATTCTGAGTCGTACACAATCATCATCATCATCAGCTGGAAGACGTCCACTGCTGGACAAAGGCCTCCCCCTTAGAACACCACAATGAACGACAACTCGCCACTTGAATCCACCGGTTGCTCAACTCTAGCGATGTCGTCAGTACATCTAGTGGGAGGCTTGCCAACGCTTCGTCTTCGGGTTCGTGGTCGCAAACAGTCGGCATGTGGATTCTGTGAGTAAGTTATAAGTAATAGTAGATTGTACAACGAGAGCATAAAACGAGCCATTGTACCCAAGACTTTCATACGAGCCGCCAGTACGGTAGGGAGGATAGACACGTTGAGGGGAAAATGGGTTTAATGCTCGAGTTTTACACTCTGCTTTTCACTTCGATTGCGAGGAAATGAAATAGTAACAGTGAAAACAATAATTCACTTTCTATGTACCTTTTTTTTGCATTATTATTATAATTCAATTTTAATAATTTGATTGATTTATCATGATTGGTTTGATTAATTTTTAGTTTTATAGGTATAAATTAAACATTATTTAAAAAATATATAGAAACTTTTTTGTTTGTGGCTGTTGGCACCTTGGTCTTAAGTTGGTCTTAGGCGAAGATTTTATTTTATGCACTAGAGCATAAAAAGTCATTTTATGTCGCCTAGATACAGCATAAACACGAACTTTACGAGCACGAGAAGTGAAAAATAAATTAATAACTTATTAAGACCACATTCTCCTTCATAATTATTTTACTTAGGTATGTATAGGTATGATAATAAAACGTTATCGTCCGTTGTCAGAAATAGGTTACCTAAGCAGGTAAAGGCCGGTAAAGGATTCATAAATACCCTTTTGATAATTACCTTTAGATAATATATTATATAACCAATGGGAGAGAAAAATCCTCAAGTGGCGACCACGAACCGGAAGACGAAGCGTTAGCAGGCCTCCCACTTGCACTGATGGACTGACGACATGGTGACAGGTGCGGTCGTTCATTCTGGCATTCTAAGACATCTTCCGCCTGATGATGAACTTATTCGGAAAACTCATTTTATCCTCGTAACTTTTAACCCTCGCCCGCGGCTCGTGTGATAAACGTCTCGGGTAGAAAGGCCAGTTCTACAATATTCTATTGTTCTGAATTTATTCGGAAAACTCATGTTATCCTCGTAACTATTAACCCTCGCCCGCGGCTCGTGTGATAAACGTCTCGGGTAAAAAACCTCGTTTTATGCACCCGTAGAATCTCCTATTGTTCTCCATTAGGTACAAATATAAACCAATATATGACTGGACGTCCCCCGCACTACAGTGGCATTGAATTCCTTGTCCAAACACTATCACAGGAGGGTATGGCCAGCGCCAATAAAGCGAGGATGTCTTTACGAGCCGACTACACCAACCGCTATTAGGCGATCACTATTAGCTTTGGAGGTAGGATAAACGAAATATCGGATGTGCTATGTTTGTAAACAGTTTTAAGAATAGACTAGACTAAGGGTTTCTCGAACTTTGGCTCCACGTACCCCTTTCTAGACGACAGCAAACCCCTACCTCCCCCCCCCACAAAGAAAATAATGTATTATTAAGATTGGTTTTTGAAGTCTTTTTGTATTTTTTATTTCAACTCCAAATTTTGTTACTTTTACGGCCATCCCGTAAAATCCATATCGAAAATACAAACTGGAACATAGATGCACAGAAAAACCAGAAAAAGAGACCAGCGCTGGGAATCGAACCCAGGCCATCAGCATTCCGTGCTGCGTGCTATACCGCTCCACCACCACTGGACCGGAGTACAGACACAAATCTCCTATGCAACACATAATATCTCAGGTTGTTTGTTTCTTATTTAGTCACTAAAGCAGCAACACTAATTTTTTTTTCGCTTGCTTAACTTGCTCCGTCCGGGTAGAATAAGTTTATTGCTATACCGCGGGGCGGGAACCATTTTCCGGGATAGAAACTATTCTATGCCCTTCCCCTTAAACTATCTCTATACCGAATTTCATATAAGTCGGTTTAGCGGTTTAGACGTCATAAGGTAACTAACAAACAAACAGACTTACAAATTGTCGCATCTATAATATTATTGGGACATTAGAGGGATACGCACAACTTTGATAAGCATTACTATTAAAATGTCCTACAGAGATATATGTAACTGTAAAACCGCAAAACCCCCTACCACTTATGCACATCCATCGAGGGGGAAAACCTAGGATAGCCATATTGGGCAACAAGTGAAGCCATTAAAACAATCAAACTTTTTATAGCAATTATTTTCGATTTGATGTTTTTTTCGGTCTGTCCCTACCGACCCATAAAGTATCGTCTTAAGGTACTGTCAATTTTTGGACGTAAGGACGTAGCATGGTTTCCCAAACTTATTAAATACCGCATCCATTTTACTGATCACCTTCCTGCCTCCGCACAATCGCCCATATCTTTGTAGAGCACGTAAACAGCGGTGCGCGATCGTAAAAGAAAATGTGTTCGACTGTACCGCAGACAATTTGCGAACTTATTGATCAGTTGCGTGCCACTGTACACAGGGGTGAGTTCTGCCTTCGTTAATAGATTTCGGAGATGCTTGTAGTTGTAGTATAGTAAAAATATTACCAACTAGTGTGTACCCCAGCTTCGTATGCGTAAACGATGTTCCACTAAATCCCCATGTAAATTGAGTAGAGAGTAGGTAATATTTTTAGTCTGTCAATTATCAAAATTTTGGATGTGCATTTTTTTTCGTCACTCAAAAAATGCCGTGATGGCAGAGTCAAAGCCGTGGTGGCCGAGTGGTTTGAACTATGGCCTCACAAGCAGAGGATCGTGGGTTCAAACCCCGGCTCCCACCTCTTGAGTTTTTCGAAATTCATGTGCGAAATAACATTTGAAATTTACCACGAGCTTAACGGTGAAGGAAAACATCATGAGGAAACTTGCACAAACCTGCGAAGCGATTCAATGCTGTGTGTGAAGTTCCCAGTCCCGCATTGGCCTGTAATACGAGCAAAACTGAACAACATTAGTTCAGCGACTTTTAAAAATAATGGAGTCTTTGAATTTTCCTTTTTTCATACAAATTAAATACTGCTAACAATGTACGCCATCTCAGAACACAACTGACGTCGCCTGTCACGCTACAAACATCAAGCATTTTGCTTTACATTGCTTCTTCGAATAAATTTAATAGTGTAATAAAAAATAGAAAACTAATTATTTTTAAAAGTAGCTGAACTAATGTTGTTCACTTTGAGGAGTATGATCTATGTTTTAATTATTTGCTCATATTACAGGCCACATCCGGTATTTTTACGGAATAGAAGGCAAACGATCATACGGATCGCTTGATGGTAAGTGATTATCATCGCCCATGGACACCCAGAAGAGCAACACGCGTTGCCGGCCTTTTAGGGTTGGTCCTCCTCCTCCGGTACCCTCACTCACTCGGCGAAACGCAAGTAATAGCTTCACGCCGGTTTTCTGTAAACTAACCAACGAAAACTTGGAAACCCCGACTTTGTCACTTCAAAGTTCAATACCTCAAAAATGGCAGAACCATGTCTAAGAACCATCGCTAGAAATCCTGATTTCAAATAAAAAAAACACACTCAAATCGGTTCACCCGTTTAACTGCTACGGTGCCACATAGCGGTCAAACTTAGAACACCGGGGGCTAAAAACACCCGCGCCAAATTTCATGTCTCTAATCCTAGCGCTTGAAATTTTGAAATTTTATTCCGATCCTTAAGGAATCATTGAATGAAAACACATCTAATGGTAACCAATATTATTATAAAATATGATCAAAGGCCACTTTTGCTTAGAAAATACTCATCCACTCAATATTTCTGACATAAATAAACTTTATACATTATCTTATAACATTTATAGCTCCCATACACCCAAGTACCTGTTCCCCATAAAATGGTATCATCACACATTTTATTAGAGAAATCCGCGTATTTTACGATAATGCTCATAATTATTATTGCTGGTCACCCTCTGAGGCATAGTGATACCATTTGATGCCATTAATATCACCAAGGTATTAGGGGGGTTAAGGGTAAAGTTTTGAGATTTTTTTTTATTCGACTGGATGGAAAACAAGCAAGTGGGTCTCCTGATGATAAGAGATGACCACCGCCCATAAATATCTGCAACAACAGGGGTATTGCTGATGCGTTGTCAACCTAGAGGCCTAAGATGGGATACCTCAATTGCTAGTAATTTCGCCGGCTGTCTTACTTTCCACGCCGAAACACAACAGTGCAAGCACGATGACGAGCGAGCAAGATGGTGGTAGCAATCCGGGCGGGCCTTGCACAAGGTCCTACCACCTGCAGATGCTTATGGTTTCCTGATCAGATCAACCGTAGGACGTCCACTGTTTTACATAGGCCTCCCCCTTAGTCCTACAGTTGCTTCGGTTTACTCGTACATACACTGTTATTTCTTCATTTGCGTTTATTTCAATAGACAGCTCAGTTTTTGATAGAAGCTATCTGATAATTTAGTTTTTGTAAAAATAAAAATAAAATTAGAAGTAATATAACTTCACTGTCGTTGTTAAAAGGCAAATTGTAAAATCTACAAACTGGCCAGTGACATGACGTGATACATTTATGACAGACAATAAGACGACCTGATGGCCTAGTGGTTAGAGAACCTGACTACGAAGCTTGAGGTCCCGGGTTTGATTCCCGTGTCGGGGCAGATATTTGTATGAAAAATACGAATGTTTGTTCTCGGGTTACTATGTACTTAAGTATGTATCTATATCTATATAATTATATTTTATCCGTTGCTTAGTACCCATAACACAAGCTTTGCTAAGCTTACTTTGGGACTAGGTCAATTGGTGTGAATTGTCCCGTGTTTGTGTGTGTGTGTAATAAAAATAAATCCTTCTTTTGCTAAATATGTATATTTGTTTGTATATGTGCATAATACTCTATATACCTTTCCCACATTATACAGTGTAACGTTCATATCGGTCAGTATGGACAAGTCTGAAACTATAAGACATACGAAGATCCGTTCTTAGGAACCATGTCATCGATTTTAATTACAAGAAAAACTGCATCCATACATTTTCAAAAACTTGTACTCAGCTCGGGAATCGAACCCGGATGTTTTGAAAAATAAAAATTACATTATTAAAGAATATGAAATACAATGCATTTTATTCATTCTAGACATCGTACTTCATAGTAACATTTTATTGCTTATGGCCTGCACTACCGACACCGAAATAGAAATAATGTATGTTTTATTTTTCAAAATGACCGGGTTCGATTCTCGAACTGAGTAAGTTTTTTTTTTGTAAATGTATCAATGCAGTAACGTTTTTCTTCTTATTATAATCAAAGACATGGTTCCTGAGAACAGATCTTCGTATGTTATAGTTTCATACTTTCCTATACTGACCGATATTACATCCTGTAGGCGAATAAACTTTAGCTTAGAACTACAAGAATTCCAAACAAGTTTTTTTCAAGTCCCCTGTTCCACTCACCCACACAAATTTTTAAATCAAGAAAAATCTGTTCAAATAAGTACCGAGGCAACAGAGATCTCAAGAGCTTCGTCCTTGAAAGGGATCGATGCCTTATCGAGGACCTCAACAGCCCTCGAGTTCCCTTGGCCCCTTGTGCGGTTCTGTTTTCCTGGTACTTTGTATTGTTTTCAATATAATTGACAGTTTTTTTTAAGGGATTTCTTCGGTGATGGATTGATGGGGAGTAGGATTTGAATGTTTGAAAGTAAATTGAACTTGGGTAGGATTGTAAAATTTTTGTGGGTACAATTAATTATAACAATAATTGAACTTAATTTCAGTAAAAAAATTATATGTTCATATTTTATTAGTCAGAAATCAGTGCGCATAATGTTAAAAGCTATAATTATGTTAATTATATTCTATTTGTGTGTCTTCTGTATTAGTGAATAAAACAAAATCATTTTTAAAACCTGCGCGCTTTTTTACTATAAGTTTTTAGTTGAATTATCATCCACTCTACATTTCCGTACCAAATGTAAATTCGATGTCATTAATCGTTAAGAGTTACAATTTGCGGAGACGATCCTGGCAGCACGAGAACTTATCTACTAAATTTATTGTATCGTCACCAAACTCACATAAGTTTAGCAAACTTCAACTCTATCGAGTACCAGGAAGTGGTCAAAAAAGGTTAAAAATGAAACTGAATTATTGACAATCCCTTTCTTTTTTGAAGTCGGATAACGCTGGCTCTTTCCTCAGGGAACGTCCGATTTTGCCGCATGTTTTTATCAATCGACTTCGATGTTATTATACGATAGTTAAAAATTATCACAATTAGAAAAAGTTGTTCTGGTTTTTGAACGCATTATAAAAGTTTATGTTATGTGTGCGGATAAAATATTGAGTTCATTATAATAACCAATCAGTTTTTATTAAGGTTTAAGTGTCACTCAAGGTGACAACGAATCAAGCTTTATTTAACCTATTAAAACAAATTCCATATCATCTATCTACCAACCAGCCAGAAATTAAATCCACATTCCGCCTCAGACATATCCCCTTTATGAAGACACCAAAAAAACAGGGAGGTGATCTCGTGGAAAATTAAAAACGCCTCAGGCCGATCGGGTAATATTCTGCCTCATTATATACCCTGCTATGATTGCCTGGTACCTGGATTGCACTGGCGAAGGTATTGTAACCAGTTTGGGTGTGTGGGTTCGATTCTGGCGGAAATTTGGGAAGAAAATGTGTAATTTATTTTAAGGGCCCCTCATTTCTATTAATTTCTATTTCTTTTAATTTGTATTATTTCTCGATATTAAATTTTAATTTTCTGGAGATAACAATTAAATTTAAGTAGCGCCTGGCGGAGGGAAGAAAATGTGTATTTTTTTAGGGTTCATTTTCTATTAATTTATATTAATTTCTCGATATTAATTTTTTATTTCTGGAGAGAACAATTGAATGTAAGTAGGTGGTAATATTTATATTATTATTTTAAATAAACTTATATTTGTACCGTACACCTAACGGAAAAAAGATAGAGGATCTCTTAAATCTTAAAAATCTCTGTAACTTACCTATGTCTGTGCCTATGTTGTACAAATAAATCATTCATTAATTTCACGGGTATTCATTAATTTCATCGACTTCGTAGCTTGTGTGGCCTAAAGTTCCCAGGGCCCCCGATAGGCTAAAAATGGTCCTGTTTTTAGGTAGTCTGTGTAGATAATGTAAGCGTATGTTGATATTATGGTATAATGAACAAAACTGTTTGAAGCCGGGTTTGTTTAAGTCTGATGTGACGTGCAGTGACGCGTCAAATGTTTTTGTCAAATTGCATACATTTAATATGGTGAGATTTTTCTGAATATGTTGTCGCAACTTTTTCTCTCATATGAAATGACACGATACGTCAGATAAATATGTAGTTTGCGTAAGTCACATAGTTTATTATAGCTCTACATAGACACTTGATGCGATACTCATGATCGAGTAAAATTTTATCTCAGCAGCATTAAATAAGCAATTTAAACAAATAGATCAGCTACTGAAATGCATTCATTCAAATATTAACCTACAAAATGTTTTGAAAAATAAAATATTACGTATCAAAAAATAATTTACATGTATAGTCAGAAAAGTGAAGCTACCAACTCATAAAATGCGAAAGGTAACCTAGAATAAATTCAGGTTCGCCATTTTGTACCACATAATGAATGCTAAGATTAAGATTTGTGCGCCAGCGTCGTTCTTTTGTTTGCATTATGCGGTACAGTTGCACCGGATAACATTTGTGATTTATGTTACGAATAGTGTTTGTGATTTTTATTTTTTTTTTTACTTCACGACGTGCAGATATCTTGAAATAGTTATCGATATTTTTCATGTATACCTATAGAATCTTTTGAATAATATTTTATGCGGCGTCTAAGATTTCGGTGAAAAAAGAATCATAAAATTAAAGAAAATAATTATTTGATCATACAATTGATTTTATTAAATGCAACTATCGTGATTAAACGCGTTGTCACAGCCCGTCACTTTTAGACGACTTTATGTAATGATCCATAAAAAATATTATCTATCCATAGTTGGCAAAAAGAAATACAACTAATTATTTTAGAATGGTTTGATCCAGAACTTGAATAGTAAGTCTTTTTATACATCTGCATGGTAGGACCTTGTGCAAGGTCCGCCCGGATTGCTACCACCATCTTGCTCGCTAATCCTGCCGTGAAGCAGCAGTGTTTTGCACTGTTGTGTTTCCGCGTGGAGAGTAAGACAGCGGTGAAATACTGGCACTTGAAGGTATCCATCTTAGGCCTCTAGGTTGGCAACGCATCTGCAATCCCTGGTGTTGCGAGTGTCTATGGCAATGTGATCTCTTACCATCAGAAGACCCACTTTCTCGTTTGCCATCGAGTCGAAATAAAAAAAAACCATGATGACCACAAACAAGTTTCTTATTTTTTTATATTTTAATAACAAGCAAACGCCTTCCGTAGTTTTAAAATTATGATATTCCACTTCTGAAAATAAACTACAGATAACATTAGAAATGTAGGGCCGACTGTACTTCGCTCGAGGCACCCTGTAATGTCCGTACGGGACACACGTACAGTGAGCTGAATTAACTACCTGTTTGCACTTTATAACCAACGTAATTTGCACGCTCTTATCCTGGGTTGATTCAATCGTATTAATGAAACATTGAACATTATAAAATTTGATTGAGAGAGAGATACAGAGAGAGAGAGCGAGAGAGATTAACGCTAAAACAAACAACAATTTTCAAATCGTCGTTGAGTTCACATAATAGTTATTAACTATAATCTAATATTGATGCGGTCACTCTATCTCTAATAATAATGTTGTTAGAACCTAAGTGTTTATGATAAAGTTTTTAGTCAGATGTTCAGTTCCCATGGATAGTTAATGGTGGAATATCAAACGTAATCTGCTTGAAAATCTGGAGCGAATGAAGCTTACTCTTCCGTTCTTCCCAAAGTATCCTCAAAACTTTTTTGCAGCAACCAAAACTGAGTTATCATTATTCGAGCGATTATTCCGATTTTCGTGTGAACATTTTTAGAATAAGCTGTAGAATTTGATGTCATTTTCGATTGTTTTCTAAACGTCCTGTACCACCATGAGTTTACAGTGACCGTACTCGATAGCGACGGCGTAAATTATTTGTAGAGGCGCTGTACAATTCTCCATACAAATAATTTACGCCCTCGCTATCGAGTACGGTCACTGTAAACTCATGGTGGTACAGGACGTTTAGAAAATAATCGAAATTACATCAAATTCTACAGCTTATGAAAAAAAAAGTGACCACGACAATGAGGCGATTGAAAAGCTCCAGTAATGACCCAACTGCATCGCGAAACTTGCATTTTTTTACATGATAATATCTCAACTTGATGGGATTTCATATTACAACCAAAATGTCAATCCGCCATAACTGTAACCAAATCCAGCGAACTGATCGCGGCCAAAACAAACAGTTACAACGAATGTCCGGCAGGGGGCGCATTTATCTGCCTCTTTTATTGGGCACGCTGGTCACTTCGGAATTCCGACTATTTATTTATTGTACGGCCTGTGACATATGTGGGGTATGTGGGGAGACAAGTACTTTGGGGTTAAATATAAGTTGCGGTGATAGTTTTATAGGTGAGACTGGATAGTGATGATGTTACTGATAGATTTATATATATTAAGGTTCTCTGGAAGAGATGACTAGGACAAGTTTATCTTTGTAAGTACATTGGTCTCTAAATGTAAACTGTAATTTTATGAGCTTTAAGTACAATAAAGTGTAATACAATAAAATACAATTCATAAATTACTAGCAGTCGTGTTATACGTTTGACACCAGAGTCTGTTTCATCGTAGCTCTCAAACGGACAGGCCAATTTCGATGCGGTTTGTTACGTGAAAGTTAGTTTCTTTGCGGTAGTAGCTCTGTTTCAATAAAATCGGTTCAGCTATTTTTGAGATACTGAAATTTGCATTGCCAATTTCGGGGAATATATTTTAAGTTGGTTAATTTATACATGAAAATACTAGTTTTACAAGGAATGAATTAACTGAATTCTTAGTCAGCAAAACCATCAAAACACTGTAACAGCCTTTCTACGCCAAGTTCAGCACAGAAAAAAAGGAATCCAATATCTTTCTTAGTGCGAAATAGAAATGCTTTAGCACTTTCGCGCGCGCCGGTACAGCGGAGTATATTAAACGGCGAGAAGGCGTCCGCATTTGGTTTTTATACACCAATACTTTGTCGCATTCTTCCGACTTTTGTATATTGGCTGAATTCGGGCTTTGGCTACTGCATATTTAGAACTGGCAGACGAAAAGATTATTTTATTGTATAAAATTCTATAGTTTAAAAAAGTACTGTTTGAATTTCAGTTAAATGCATTATAGGGTCTTTTTAAAAAAGAACGTGAAGCAGGTATAACAGAGTCAATTCTGAAAGATACTATGAAATGACTGTCGGATTTTTTAGATAATACTTGAAAGCTGGTTTTTTGTTCAATCGCAAGTCGAAACATATGGTTTCAACAAGATGATGCACCTGTCCACACAACTCGCCCGTCAATGAATGCAGTTAGGGCATTATTTAATTCCCAGGGAAATGGATCTTCAGACTTGGCGACATAGCGTGGCCCACAATATCACCCGATTTTAGTCCGTGTATTTTTTTCTACGGGTACTCCCAGACTCAAAACTATCGTCTACATAAACCAACTTGCCAACATATCGCGGAGTTAAGTTAAGATAAAAATAATTCGGTCTCAAATAACCTTAATTTCTAGAGCACTTTGTAGCAGGATTTTGATAATTTGCGGAAGTTTTCAAAACTTTTATTCATAATATTTTCGTAGTAAATAAATATTAGGTACTATTTGAAATGCTATATTTTTTTATAAATTTATAAAATCAGAAATCTGCCATTGGCCACCATATCCAATGTAATTAACCGTAAACCATTAAAAACAGTCGTTATGTGCTTTGTTTTTATTTTTGCGACATGGCCTATCTATGAGATTGTTAACGCTACATTCCTTAGTCCTCTGGACTCTAATAAGCTCTCGGAGATAAATCTCGCGTTATTGATTCTCTTATTGCGTCTATTTGTTTTCTTACAATGACGAGGTCACCTTAACTAATGCAGTATCTTAGATGAGGGAGGGAGAGAGATTTAGTTTTCGTTTCAAATTCAGCGTTCAGCATAGAACAATGGGATTTCTAGAGCACCAGATTAACATTCATCTCGGGTTATATACCTTCCACATCAGGGCATAGGCTGCCGCTCAGAATGAAAGGGCTCGGGTCGTAGTTTCTACACTAGCCAAGTGTAAATTGGGTTTTTCACGCCATTGGGTGTACGAGGGCTGCCTTTTAGTTCTGTCACTTTTATCCGCAATAAAATTAATCAATAGATAGTAAGAGAGCCCCTAAGCCCCTGTTAAACCATGCATTGATTAATTTAATGTGATAAATATCTGTGATGCCGTCTCTGTTTGTTTTCTCCGAATAGACGGAGACGGCATCACATTTATCTTTCAAATAAAATGTATCTAAATAGAGCATTTTTTACCCAAGAAACTACTCAAGTTTAAGCGTTTTCTAAATATTCTTGTTCTAAATCCCACAAACCTATTTCCAGATACCATCATGTCAAAGTCATGCATTTGCTGTAAAACTAGTGCAGTAAAGTTTTACGATTTCCTTTGTTTTATGTGTTCAAGGTTATAATCCAAACACAATTCTAACAATAAGGCCACTATTGCATAAAATGGCAAGTGATTGTACATAGTAAAGGTAGCAAAATATTTTTAAATCGAGATAACTTTATATAATAATAGAGAAGGAAATGGAGGTTTTGTGTCTATGAGTGGTATTCTAAAGTATATTAAGAATCGGTTCTTGACGATTTTTCGTACAATCAGCAGTAGAAGTAGAGAGTTAGGTGTCCAAAATAATCTTAACACTGTCTTATTACCTTGGCACTAGAATCGTATGTAAGATCATTGTGAGTACCGTAACCGCTTCCACTAATCCACGCCGTTCACGCGTAATCCACTTTTGCTGCTGACTATAATAATAATTTTCCTACAATAAAGTAAGTCATTGGCATTTTTAGAATAGCCGGAGCCATCTCTTCCCGTGGGTGCCATTAAAGGCGACTAAAGGACCTGATCTGAACAGCGCTTCTCAATTCATCATCATCTTCATCATGTCAGCTGAAAGGCGTCCACTGCTGAGCAGCAATTGTTCTCATGTTACCAAAAGTTTTAATAAACTTTGAATTCAATTTATAAAAAAAAAACTAAACAACACTGAAATTTCCAATTCAAATTCCAAATTCAAAAGTCCCGTTCCCTGTACGCTGGCACTTGAACAAAAGACTCGATATCGAATCGACACGCGAGCAAAGCATGCGATCGAATGCAGTCGTGGATTGATTTAGTGGGGAAGGGGTCGGCGAACTAGGGAGGAGAAAGCTTTGTTTTTTACTAGTTGTCGCAGGTGCAAACCATTAGAACCAGCAGTTGAATTTAAATTTCGGGATTTTACTAAACTAGGTATTACTTAAGCTCTCATGAGAACATAATTTGAAAAATTACAAAATTGAACGGTTATAATATAATCTTCTTATAGTTAAGTAATTGCAATTAGATTCCAAAAATAAAAATAAAATATTGGCTTTGCTCAGTTTGCCAGTAGGTATTGCTGTTACTCGTAAAATTTCTCATGATAATTTGTTTGCTTGATAAGGCTTGCATTACAATGGGTAGATATTACAATTAAGTTTTAAGTGCGCCATTATCTGCTTGAATAAGCATGTAAAATATTAAATAAATAGTAGATTGTACAACAAGAGCATAACACGAGCCATTTTACCTGAGGCGTTCATATAGCCACCCGAGCCGGTACGGCGAGGGTGGATAGACACGTCGAGGGGAAAATGGATTTAATGCTCGAGTTTAACACTCTGCTTTTCACTTCGATGGCGAGGAAATGAAATAGCAACAGTGGAAACAATGATTCACTTTCTATGTACCTTTTATTTTTTATGCATTATTATAATAATTCCATTATGTTAGTTTTACTGATTTATTATGATTGATTGATTGATTTTTAGTTTTAAATATTAAAAATATTTATAAAATATATAGAAACTTTTTTGTTTGTGGCTGTTGACACCTTGGTCTTGAGTTGGTATTAGACGAAGATTTTATTTTATGCACTAGAGCATAAAAAGTCATTTTATGACGCCTAGATACAGCATAAACACGAACTTTAGGAGCATGAGAAGTGAAAAAGTCTTATTTTGTCATATTATTAAGACTCCGTCGCCATATAACCAAGCAGACCCACGGCAAGTATTCCCAGCATGCTGGAATGCAACAGCGCTATCGCCTTTGTCTATGGGGGTGTATTTGCTGATAAAACTGCGACCTCTGTTGATTTATTAGTTCCATGTTAGTGCCACTTCGTTTGATAGCTGAATGGTATTACCATACACAAGTGTAACGCAGCACGAAAGAGTAAAATGAGTTTAGAAAAGCATGGCGACATTGGTTTTGGCACCAATCGGGTATTATGGCAAGAGTGATCAGGAACACTATCGTGATCAAAGTGAAAAAAAGCCGTGGTGGCCGAGTGGTTTGACCTATGACCTCTCAAGCATATCGTAAGTAAACCCACTAAGCACAAACCTTACCGAAACATCGCTGCAATGTTGATCTAGCTCACAATATCAACGTTGCCAACGAACCTTGCCAGAAAGTTGCCAAAACATACATTATCAAGGAGTTTGAATGCCACATATGCAATGTTGCCGCATCTTGCAGCAACCTTGCAAATAAAACGTTACAAAATAAATGTTGCCTAAAAGTGCCATATCAAACTTACTGTAAGTTATTTTTATAACGTTATTGTAACTTTGCATGCTTAACAATTTGAAAGTTGCAAACGCAATCTTACTGCAATGTTTCAAGCGTAACGTTATAATAGAAACGTTTTTGTAACGTTTCACATCATAGTTACCTTAATATATATGTGCAACTTTGCTACAAGGTTAGTTTTACTACATTACTTCTGTTAAGTTGTCTAAAGCTTTAAAATGAAACATTTTAAACGTTACAACGGTAAAGTTCCTGCAGCTTACAATTCTGTCGTTAAATCAACGTTGCCAAGGAAACTTCCAAGTAAGCTACCACAACTTAAAATTGTAACGTTTTTGAACATTACTTGAGCAATGTTTTTGCAAAGTAGCGTGACAAATGTACCTATAAGTTACTTGCGCAATATTGTTGTAACTTTGCATGTTAAATATTTTGAAAGTTCCAACCGCAATCATGCAGCAACCTTTGAAATATAATGTTATATTTAAAAGTTACAGTAACCTACCGCCAAATGGTTAGTTAAATTTACATATGCAACTTTGCTGCAAAGTTAGTTTTGTTACATTATTCATGTTAAGTTGCCCTAAGCTTTAAATTGCAACCTTTTAAAACGTTACAACGATGATGTTCCTGCAACGCGAAACTCTGGCGTTTAATGTACGGTGCCAAAAAAACTTCCACGTAAGCTATCATAACTTAAAATTGTAACGTTTTCGAACATTACTTGAGCAATGTTTTTGCAATGTAGCGTGACAAATGTACCTATAAGTTACTTGCGCAATATTGTTGTAACTTTGCATGTTAAATATTTTGAAAGTTCCAACCGCAATCATGCAGCAACCTTTGAAATATAATGTTATATTTAAAAGTTACAGTAACCTACCGCCAAATGGTTAGTGAAATTTACATATGCAACTTTGCTGCAAAGTTAGTTTTGTTACATTATTCATGTTAAGTTGCCCTAAGCTTTAAATTGCAACCTTTTAAAACGTTACAACGATGATGTTCCTGCAACGCTAAATTCTGGCGTTTAATGTACGGTGCCAAAAAAACTTCCACGTAAGCTACCACAACTTAAAATTGTAACGTTTTCGAACATTACTTGAGCAATGTTTTTGCAATGTAGCGTGACAAATGTACCTATAAGTTACTTGCGCAATATTGTTGTAACTTTGCATGTTAAATATTTTGAAAGTTCCAACCGCAATCATGCAGCAACCTTTGAAATATAATGTTATATTTAAAAGTTACAGTAACCTACCGCCAAATGGTTAGTGAAATTTACATATGCAACTTTGCTGCAAAGTTAGTTTTGTTACATTATTCATGTTAAGTTGCCCTAAGCTTTAAATTGAAACATTTAAAAACATTATAACGATGATGTTCCTGCAACGTTAAATTCTGGCGTTTAATGTACGTTGTCAAAAAAACTTCCACGTAAGCTACCGCAGCTTGATTTTTTATTTTTTCAGACATGCATGACTTGTGCATTGTTACAGAAAAGTAGCGTGATTAATGTACCTATAAGTTACTTGTGTAATATTGTTGTAACATTGCTCGTTTAATATTTTGAAACTTACAACCGCAATCATACAGCAACGTTTTAAATACTTACCTGTTTTAAAAAAATCATTTCACAACCTGTTTTAAAAAACCTTTTTTTTTTAAAACCTGTTTTAAAAAAAACATTTTACAACCACCCGACACTCAGGTCTTGACATACTGAACAGAAAGGTTGAATACGCTATTTTTCTCTAAGGCCATTTTAAACCTACTCAACAATGAATAAGGTTGAAAATTCTACATATACATGAAATGTACTTCTAAACTTTTTCGTAAGTAACTGGTTGGCGATTTCGGGAACAAAAAGCAGGACAAAAGTATTGTATAGATACAATTGCTATTGTATGTACCTAGGTCAAAGTCAAAGAACATAGTCACTAAACTCGGCCGTCTAGACAGAGCAACGATGAGGTGCGCTGCGTACAACCAATCGAGGTTGTTACAAATGAAATCTACGTAGGTACTTACCTACATATTTTATTTTAACTTGTTAGCCTTAAAACTTAAGAGTTCCACTATCCAGCTCCTGGCTCTATCATTAAACCCTCGTTACTAAGCGTAACGTACCTACCTACCTAAGCGGCATGGGACTTGTCAAAAAAAGAATCTAATGAGCCCAAAGTCGAAGGTTTAGTAAGTACTAGTAAGTAGCCGTTGAAGAGTTCCACTATCCAGCTCCTGGCTCCATCATCAGATCAGCTCGATGGTACCATATTATTGCGTTGTCATCAGAACTACGCATAACTGCAAAGTTTCAAATCGATACGACAATACGGTATTTGACAACTCCTGAATTTGCCATAAGTAGGTATCTTTAATATTATTATGAAAATATAGATGTATATACAGTGTTTAGCGAAGAGAACTTATATCGGTTGAAAATTGGATTTATAGTGTTTTTTTGAAAAATCAATATACCTGTCCTTCTCAAACGCTTTCCTCTATGCAATAAGTATGGCGCTACTGGCGTGTGACGTCACATGCCAGTATGTCTTTCTCTGTCTAATCTTGAATTTCAAAGCTTTATAACTTTGTTATTTGTTAAGGTATAGCTTAATATTTTTTTCTCTATTCGATAACAGGCATTGTGTAGTTTTAATTTATACTTAAAATATATACAAAATAGTCAAATACCGTATTAGAAGTAGGTTAAAATTTACTTGCAAGATTTGATTACAATACCTAGTACCTACATGTAGTTAGTTATATTACAAACTATTACAAAGTAATGTACTTAGGTAGTTAAACTCCTTCTACACGGTCGGGACCAACCGCCGACCATCGCGTCCTTGGTCGGGTCAACCAATTTTTGCATTCGTTCTACACGGTCGGTGGTACCACGGATAGGGTTGCCAACTTTTTTTTACAAGTAATAGTATAGTAGTAATTGTAGGTCTGAGAAGAGAAATAAACAGTATTTTAGAATAACTTAACCATAAAAATTTCATTTTTAAAACAAGCTTTTTTTTGCTGACTGTCTGTACTTTTTGTTGACTGTACTTGCATTGTCACTCAAACTACATTATAATTGCATACCTACCAAATTTCAAGTCGATGCTATTAACCGTTGAAGAGTTCCATCCTGCGGAGACGATCCTGGCTGGACTACCAGGATGCCACTACTAAATTATTGTATTGTCACGTGATTTACATAAGTATGCCAAATTTGAAGTCAATCCGACTACTGGAAGTTCTTCGAATTTAACTTGCAAGATTTGACTACAGACAGACACAACGGGACAGGTGAAACTAAAACTAAATAAATGCTTATAAAAATACAAACATTGGAACATAGAACCTCCTCCTTTTTTGAAGTCGGTTAAAAAATGGACAGTATTTTCTTCTTTTAATGTTTTAAGGATAAATATATGGGTACTTCTCGCACAAGTTATCAATTTAGTATCATTTTTAAAAGCCTCATAAATCTCGTCAGAATCAAAACTAAAACTAAGATAAATTAACAGATACGTTCTGAAACACCGCTATTGTAACTATGCGGCACTGACTTAGTGTGATGCTGAAAACAGTATTTTGCATGCTTTAGTTCAACAGTAAAAAGTATTTTAATAGTGAAAAACAGTTTATTACTGTTTTTAACAGTATAGTTGGCAACCCTAACCACGGACACAGCCCAAGGCCTGTCGCGAGGGATGCGCTCGCGCGCGACCCCAAGGCCATTGACATCAACCAAATATCGGTCGGGTCAACCGATTCCTACACTGTCCGTCCATTTTTAAATTAACCCGACCAAGGACACGATATGATCGGCGGTTGGTCCCTAGTAACAAGTTACAACAGGTGAAGCTAATAAGAGCGTGTTTAAAAGTATATCTATCTATACCTAGTGCCATCCACGAGGACGCATGATTTTTGTCAAAATTAGACATTAATGACATTGTAATAAGAACCACGGCACGCGTCATCGTGAATGAATCTACCTATACCATTTGTGTTTGCAATCTATAATCTCTAGGTAGGTACAATCTATAGAGAGGCGGCGGAGAGGAGTACGTTACAATCTTTAAGACTTCGGTTTTAGTGCGTATAATAATGACGAAATCTATAATAATTTCTTAAAGACAAGCGGTAGCTACGTAGGTATTCGCAATTTTTCGCGGCTTTGTAGGCGCGAAGCGCGGCGCTGGATGTTAAATTATTATAGATTAACCGTTAGTTTCGGTTTCGGTTACGGATATTGTATTTTTAAGGAAGTAAAAGTAAAATACAAATAGGAATAAATAGAATACAATAAAAAATTACAAAAAAAAACAAATAAGACCTATAGGTACCTACAAACTATAAGGCTTAAACACCTAAGTACTCGTATAATTTTGTATTTTTATTGTATTTTGCACAATAAAGAGTTTGCTTTCTAATAGGAATGTAGATGACTTGACTTTAATTTTATTGTATTAGTTAATATACAATAGATGCAGAAGTCGCCGGCTGTTCTGTCGGCTCGGCAGGGCAAAAAAAAACCTGTCACAACATGTCGCATTTTGACTCCGCCCCTATCCGAAACTATCAGAAACTTTTATACTTATCGGATTCGGTTACGGCTACGGATAGTTTTTTATTTCGGATATCCGATAGTTTCGGTTACGGATACGGAGCTTCATAACATCCCAGAGACCCTACTAACTACGAAGTGCATAATTCGAACTTCATTTCGTGCCGTTCCGCTCACGCTAATATGATTTGACACGAGAGTGAGAGGGACGATACGATACGAACTTCGATTTTCGAATTTCGGAGTAGCGCCCCTGATCTATATTATACATACAATGTAGGTAGGTACCTACTCAATCTATAGCGAGCGTGGCGCGACACTCGTGTCACACAAACAGCTGTGTGCGCGTGCTGTCGGTCGGTCATCCACGTACGCGTGATTTTAATTATATAATACGTATTGTAATAAAATCCAAAAACTATTAAGTACTTACTTAATATATCTAGACACAGCCTGTCAAGCCAAGTTCGAGCTAACAGAACTGGCGAGCAGCACCGTGTGTAATTTTGATTTATTCTGTGATCCAATATATATATATATATATATACCCCAATGCACCTTATTAAAAAACAGTCAAGTGCGAGTTGGACTCGAGCACCGAGGGTTCCGTACAATTTTTACCATTTTTTTTTATTACCATTGCTCTAACGAAAAGTAATAGTTAAACTGTACTGAAGGACAAACTTAACTTTACCGTTGGAAAACTGTTGTCCTGATGCATCACCACCATAGGTCGCAGTTAGTATATCAATCAAGTACAAATAAGTTTATAATCGCAAAAAGTATTTTTTTGTGATGTAGTTACCTAACTACAAATTAACGGTTTTCAAACTTTTTTTATTGGTTGTGCTATAAGAGCTAACATTATAATCATACCAAATTAAAGTTTCTAACCCGTTATTGATTTCTACGTGTCGATATTGTAGGTTGATCAGGTTTTAAAAGCCTAACAAAAGCCGTACGGGCGGGCCGGACGCAGTCAGTCAAATTTGGCCAGCCCGCGGCCGGACAAGAGATAAAAGAGATTAAAAATCCTGAACAGTGTCCGGCTTTATAGTCCGATACGGGAACATGGAAATAACTCTGTAAACTAACAAAACATAAGTCAGTTTTTTTGTACTCGTAATCTGTTAGAGTTAATTAATTGAGTACTAAATGAGCATCTCTAGTCTAATGGTTTTTTTCTCGATCGATCGATTGTTTTTTGGACGTACCTAATATCTCCGAATTTCGAATTCGAATTCGATCTGGCAAGTTGGCAAAACCGGGGCGTCGCGTCGCCGGGTGATACTTTTGTGGCACAGCACTATGCAAGACTACCAAGCTACGCCCCGCACTATTGCCTGCGGGGGGGAATGAAGGAAGGGCGGAGAGGTGCCGGCGCTCACGCTCACGCCGCGGCCGAGCGCCGCCAGTTGCCGAGTCCTCGTCCGCGCGGAACGCACGCTGCTCTCACTGTCTGCTCGCAACTATCAACTCTCGTGCCCGCTCGCTATCAACTAACTCCATCCATAAATCCGTTTCTAATCTTGCAACTAAATTACTAACCGCTGTACATTTCTTTATCAAAATTTCTCTGTAATGTAACGCACTTTAACAGTTTTCATTCCGACTCGCTACCTACTTCTATATATACTCCCGGCCCGGATATTACCGGGTTGGAAATACCGACCCTGTTTTTCGTGTACACGCCCATAGAAGCTCCTGTCAGTTTCTAAGGGCGTAAACACAAAAAACAGGGCCGGTATTTCCATGTCGGTGTTATCCGGCCGGGACACTCGCGTAGCCCAGCTACTTCTTATATACTCCCGTTCGCCCCAGGCGCCAGCCAGCAGCCATTTTGATTTGTTTACCGACCGTGTGGCGTGTTTGCGTGCGTGCGTGTGGCGTACGCCTGCCTAATATTTTTACAATAAAGAAGTGTTATGAAAAGAAGATCAAAATAATGGAGAAACCAGAAAAAGATGTAAGTTAAATTATTACTAAATGCTTATTACTAACGACATCGACATGGCTTTGTGCCTGCCTAGTTGAATTGAAAATAGTATTTTGAACATGCAAGCTATAGATTTGACAATAGATCATATATTCCCATGCTACAGTTATGTTCTGTTGTTTATTTTATAAGCATGTTTTATTTTGGTGTTTTAGTTGTATCGATCAATCATGTACCGGCAAGTTCAGTCTAATTTGAATTAAACATTCTAAACTCAAAATGCACCTTTTTCACTATAACTGCTATTTTAAAAGCACCTCGAGATAGCATATAAAACTACAGGGATTGCTTTTTTACGATAAATGACGATAAAATAGCTGTTTTAGCAAAACAAAAGTTCATTTTGAGGTAAGAATGTGATTGGCGCGCGAGACCAATCATTTATCTAAGTTTTAGTAGTTCTGAATAAACAAGTCACAGAAAAAAAAAGTGACGAAATACTAACAAAATGGCTGAAGTTCAAAAATTATATTTCGCTAGGTTGTGTAAGGAAATCATATTACCTAGTTTGCGTCTCACTCTTGTGTTGATACAAGCTTTTATTTTTAATTTATTTTTAACCTAAGTACTTCAATTAAGTAAATTCAGGTTTTTTTATGTAATAAATAGGAGGGGACAAACGAGCGGACAGTTCACCTGATGTTAATTGATTACCGTCGCCCATAGACATCCGCAGCACCATCAGGATATCAGACGCGTTGCCGGCCTTAGGTGTGTATGAAAGTAGTTATTTTATGAAACTGCTGCGGTTATTAACATGTTGGCTGCCATGAGCATCAACAGTGGCACCAGTGGAATCAAAATATTGTAAAGTTAAAATTAAATGCAACCACATAAATAAATAATTTCATCTCAATATTCATTTCACCTACACAGATATTTGGTTAAAACTGTTTTGTAGTAGAGAAGTTCATATTACCTACAGTGCTAATACTTCAGGTTTTAACAACATTTGGATACTATTAATCTCATAATTTGCGTAGCTATATACTATTTATAAATATTTTTGATATGCACATAGAAATATTGACAATAAATAACTGCAGAAGGTAACAGGTAGTTTGATCATGTGATTAAAATAGAAGACAGAATGATGTAGTTAGATGTTTTAATTGATGATGTGGTCAAACCATTTATAATTAATATGGATGAGTATGAACTAAATTGTTCGGAAATTGAATCTTTTATGTTGTTTTCAGAAGCCGTATTCTGTTATTATATTCTCATATGAGAATAATGAATATGTAAGCGTCTGTCCAAGAAACTGGTTAAATGAAGACAAAAAGACATGTCTTTGGGCAAATAAAAATTTTTTTAGAGTAAAGCCAAATCAACAACACCAACAACACCACCAGAAGCTGATTGGATAACTTATTGACATTCGCATAATAGGACATTGTAAGTATGAGACTACATGAATTTACATGTAATTCACTACAAAATAAAATGTAATATCAATAAATTCAAGGAAAATTAGTGTGAATCACAAAATCTTTTGTTTCTTTTCAGCTCCAAAACGTGCAGTCACTCACCGTTTTATGCTACAGTTAATATATGCTGCTGTTTTCCGAAGTAAGTGATTTTTAAAAATTGATGTTGGGTATTTATTTATTTTATGGGTTTTTAGAAGGCACACTGTATTATGCTAATAAGGTAACTTGACTGTAGCAGGTTTCCAAACTGAAATTGTTTTTTTAAAAGCTTTTATATAACTTGTAATGTACATACAGCCGAGTTCATAAACTTGTAAGCAAAAATTTTATCAAAAATATCTGAACTCGACTATATGTACATATGTTGTCTGGGTGTGGAATCTTGGAAGCTTAATTTGACCCACTTCCAGTAATCGGATTGACTTGAAATTTAGCATACATATGTAAATCTGGTGACAATACAATAATCTGGCAGTGACATCCTGGTGGTCCGGCCAGGATTGTCTCCGCATCACGGAACTCTTCAACGGTTAATGGCAACAACTTCAAACTTGGTATAGATATGTAGATTGGATGACAACGCAAGTACAGTCAACAGAAAGTACAATAAGCAAAAAAAGCTAGTATAAAAATGTTTTTTTTATGATTAGGTTACTTTACTTTACTCTTATTTATCTAGTGGTTAAGGAGAAGGCACATCATAAATTGTGATTCATAATGCATGTGTTAATTAACAATTTTAGGTAGGTGTTCTGATATGTAACCTTGATAATTTGGTTTGATTGCAACATATTTTTAGTGATCTTTTTTATAGTAGGTACATTGTCTTAAGGGCGGTAAATAAGGAATAACGAACGAGAGTATGAGTCGATGTTCGTAATTCTAGTACCGCCCGTGCGACATACAATGTTTTTCATCACATTTGCGAGTAAAATTGTATATTTGTAAAAGAAAAACTAATTTTAAAAATTGCCGAAACCGCTAGCTGCACTCTTGGCAGCGCTCTGCAGCATGTGCATGGCGTGCGTGAGCAGCGCGCGCACGGAGCAGCAGCACATCATGCAGGAAAAAACTCATTTACCGACCTTGGGCTTCATGACATGAAAATTAGTACGGGCAATGATTCATTTCATTTACCGACCACGGGTTTCATGAAAAGCACATTAAGGTCGTGGGTTTTATTTGGGGGGCTGCAACCAAGGTAGCCTGCATGTTACGACACTGGTTACGAGCAAGTGTGATGAAAAATATTTTTTATTTATTTATGTTATTCTAGTGATCTTAATTGTACATGCATGTGCACATTACTGGTGCCGTTAATAATGTGTTCTTAAGGTAAGAAAATGTTTTTTTTTCTCAAACATGCTCGGAAATATTCGCATTACTTCGAAAAAATAAACCGCGAAGTTTAAATACTGTTATAAACCGCTGAACCGAATTAGATGAAATTTGGTATGGAGATAGTTTGAGATCCTGGAAAGGGCATAGGATAGTTTTTATCCCGGAAAATTGCATAGCCGCGGCAGACGGAATTTTGATGTTTAATTTCCCGACAATGTTTGAGAAAAGCATTAAATACCTAAGCGTGAAAAGAGATTGCCAGCCTCGTATCCCTTTATCTACTTGGCCGACAATCCCTACTTTCCCGGCCTCTGCAATAATGTACTATTTTTGGTTGTTAGCTAACTTGAAGGAAGCATTTGCTGTGGAAAAACCTAGGCAGACGGCGTCATCTTCGTCAGACAAAAGAAAAATTACCAAAAACAAAAAGTATCGATCACCTCCATCACTCCCTATGAAACCAATTGAAGAGGAATTGAACGAAATACATGCGGGTAATGCTATTTTCAATAATTTGGTAACAAAGTGGTTGATATTAATAAACCAGAACTTATGGCGTTACATTAAAGCACTAACAATTATTCGTTTTTTTTTTTAGATACAGTGACATCTGAAAGCAGTATGGAGTGTGGAAGACCTGACACTAAATGACATCAGTAAGGATGAAGACAGTGACATGGAAAATAAGATATGATCTGGAAATAGCACAACTGATGGCGTAATTCAGGATAAGAAAAAAATAGTCCGTGAAAATAACATAATCGAACCTGGTCAAAATCTCTGTAAACTGTTATAAATTCTGCAAATTTTTTCGTTGTTATTGTGGATTGTGTGAATCATTCATCATTTTTTTTTTTTACTTTGTAGCTACCTACAGAATGTTTCTTGAGTCAGCAATATTATAAACGTTCCGATTCTTGCAGAATGTTCTTTACCTCTGCCTCTTTAGGTATTTTATGGGAAGACGTTTTTGTTTTTAACAAAATAGGAAAGTTTTCTATTGTATTTAAATTACTATATGAAAAATAGCAAAGCTAATCTCACCAACATTCATTATAATTGCGTAAGATTGTATGTATGTTTGTTTGTTACCTACCATTTCGTCTTAATCGTTGAACCGATTTAGGTGAAATTCGGTATACAGATGGTACAAGATAGGACATAGAATCCTAGTTTTTATCCCGGAAAATGGCATAGTTCCTGCGGGATAGCAATAAACGGATTCTACGTGAACGGAGTCGCGGGCAACAGTTAGTTACTGAATAATTGAAACCAATATTGATGTTTTCGATATTTTAATTAGAATTAAGTTTAGACCGTATACTAAAAAAAATTGCAATTTATTAAATGACTTCCTAAAGCGTGCATTATAAAGAACCTATTTTCCTTCTGTCCATTCCTATATTGAACAGACTGTATGTAATACACACATGTTTTACTTATGATTCAGACAATTCAAAATAACAACGGAAAAATTTGCAGAATTTATAACATAGTTTACAGAGATTTTGTCCAGGTTCGATTCCCGGTTATGTATGAGATTTAAATCAAAAAATTGAATGTCATTTTTATTTAGGGGCTGTTTCACCATCCCTTGATTAGTGTTAACTGACAGTTAAATATGATGCCATCTACGTCTATTCGAACAAAACAAATAGAGACGGCATCATATTTAACCGTCAGATAACACTAATCAATGGATGGTGAAACAGCCCCTTAATCTAAAATGAAAGCCATGGTTCCTAAGGACAGGTTTCGCTATATCTCATAGTTTCTGATTTCTCCCAACTGACCCATTTGGATTGATCATCTGTATAGTCTACTGGTCTATACTATAGACCATGTTATGTGTTCATATCTTCACAATTAACTCAAGTTGATAAACCAATTTTGTCAGAGCAATTAAGTAATTGGGCTGTTTCATATTGTATAACTCATTCACTGCCACCGACGCATATATGCGTTTTTGGAACTTCCCCCAGTGCCGCTGTCAAAATTATTCATACATTTTGAACGCACATGTGCGTCGGTGGCACCTGTGGTCAGTCAAGTCAAGTCAGGTGGCAGTGAATGCGTTAATTCATTGACGTTTTAGTGGTAGTCTCTAGTCATAGTCATAATTTCTATTGCATACCTTGTAATTTTCTCTCTGTGTATGTGTTTTCTGTAACGCTTACTATTTCTGGTGTACAATAAAGTCTTTGTATTGTATTGTATAATACTTATGGACATGTTTGAGCAGTCAGTCCCTCAGTCATGGTACTGTTTTAAGAGATAATATATAGAAAATGCAAATGAGACGTTCGCACAACATGCTGGGCTATCTGAATCGCAGTGTGCATTTAGTATCACAAATCCCTTATACCTGTTGCAGCTCACAAGCCTGCTTGGCCTTTGGTTGTTTATATGTAATTTAATTATTGTGTTGTGGGTTTTGAAGTGTTAAATAAACATGCACGTTAACGAAGTGGTTGCCTGTCGACGCTTTATTTTCGAATAGATTATTATATTGACATAATAATAATTTGCTTGCTTGATTTTGTTGTTTTGCATTGTGCTATAAGAATATTAATCAGCCCTCGTCTTTGCTCAACTCATAATTCTTTTGCCAAGGAATAACTGTATTTTGTATAAAATTACCCCTGTACCCTGTGTACTCAGTTAAGCTGTTAAACTTAAGAATATACTTACTTTAGTGACAGTAAAGCCCACAACCATATCGGGATATTTTTGCTTAATTGTTAATAGTAAATCGTAAATTTTGTAATAAAAATAAGTATCTAATCTATCTTTTGTTTTTATTTATAAAGAAATTGAATGTTATTTTGGTAATTATTGTTGTTTGTTATTAATTCCTAATAACTATTTTTAATTCTTGTTACTTTTGTAGCTATGTCGAAACTAGTTTAAAATGTTGCTGCTGATAGTTTGTAATTTCAGATGTTATGTCCAGTGCAGAAAGTTGCACGTGTACAATTACTGTTAAGTTTGAGATGATTAGTGCACGTGTAAAATTACTGTAACTTTCATGTAAAATCATGTAAAATGGTTGAAATGTTAACTGTTGTTTAAATTTAATAGTTGAATAATTTTGTAATGTGCAGACCTATACAATTACCTACCAATTTTAGAATCGCAAGTCAAGCGATTCTTAAATTGGTTGGCACTTTGTATATGTCAGGACATTGCAAAATTATTCAGCTAATAACTTTTAGCAGCAGTTAACGTTTCAACGTCAAGTTTCATTGTCATTTTATACGAAAATTACAGTAATTGTACACGTGCAACCTAGTGCACTAATCATCTCAAACTTACAGTAATTGTACATTTGCAACCTTTCTGCACTGAACATCTGAAGCTTGCAGTAACTTTCACGTGCAACATTCTGCAGTATTTACCTGAAACTTACAACAATAATACCAAAGTAACTTTCTGTAGGATCCTTTAGTAACGTTAAGTAACATTTATTTGAATCTTACAAATAACATAGAACTGGAACGTTTAAGGATGTTTCAAAATAATGTTACTGGCAGTACTTACCTGAAACTTACAATAATAATACCAAAGTAACTTTCTGTAAAATCCTTTAGCAACGTTATGTAACATTCATTTGAATATTACAAATAATATGGAACTGCAAGATTTAAGGATGTTTCAAAATAATGTTACTGCAACTTCACCAAGTACCTTAAAACCAAAACTTACCAGCAACGTCGCTACACAAGTTAAAGAAATGTTCATTTTAACGTTGCAGAAACCTTTCATTACAAACATACTTGCAGCTTAACAAAGTAACTTTCGTTTAAAAGTTGCAGAAAGTTTGCCACACAACTTTACTTAAGTTCTAAATACTCCTTACTGAAACTTATATAAGCAATGTTGCGAAAAAGGCTTACAAAGTGGGTACTTTCAAGCTTTCTACAACTTTTCTGCAACATTGAGAAAAAGTTGAAAGTGAAACTTATCGTAACTTTCTCCAGAGATCTTCCTGCGAGGTTGTTTTGTGGAGTTGCAATAATCGTTCAGATAAAAGTTACTGTAACATTCTTATGGAAGTTTCAAGAACCTTCAATTTGAAACTTACTTTATGATACCTGTTATGGATATTGAAACTTCCCAAAGAAATGTTTCAAAAATACCTTAGAAAGTGGGTACTTTCAAGCTTGCAACAACGTTTCTACAACGTTGCCTGAAGGTTGAAAGTGAAACTTACTTCAACGTTCTCCATATATCTTTCTGCAAGGTACTTTCATGAAGTTACAATAATCGTTCATTTGAAAGTTACTATAACTTCTCGCTAGAAGTTCTAGGAAACTTTAATTCAAAACTTACTTTTACGTTATCTTTGAATGTTATTGCAACTTGCAAATGAAACGTTTCAAAAATACCTTAGAAAGTGGGTACTTTCAAGCTTGCAACAACGTTTCTACAACGTTGCCTGAAGGTTGAAAGTGAAACTTACTTCAACGTTCTCCATATATCTTTCTGCAAGGTACTTTCATGAAGTTACAATAATCGTTCATTTGAAAGTTACTATAACTTCTCGCTAGAAGTTCTAGGAAACTTTAATTCGAAACTTACTTTTACGTTATCTTTGAATGTTATTGCAACTTGCAAATGAAACGTTTCAAAAATACCTTAGAAAGTGGGTACTTTCAAGGTTGCAACAAAATTTCTACAACATTGCAACAATGTTACAACCTTGCAAATGTAACTTGCAAGCTTCCAAATGCAACGTTCGTTAACATTTAGGCAATGTTACCTTGCTCAGTGGGTA
>NC_133480.1:14964443-15034263 GCF_025370935.1 Choristoneura fumiferana
ACGGCGCAGATCTCAGACTTGTCAGGCACACCACGCATGGCAGCACTGTCTGGTCGGTACGTTCGACCTTTGGTAGTGCTACGAGCCATGCTACGAATATCGCTACAAATCGTAGAGGTGCTACGACACACAGGTGTTTAAGAATTTCTATATAACTTTGAAAAAAACGATAAAACATAAATACTGAATAACGCAAAATTCTTTCACGCATGTTAACAGCTATATACAAAACTTTAATTTTTGTTCAAAGTTCGATGGCACGTGTTACGTCTATCAGGACATGAAAAAATATACCCAGAAAACGTGAAAAGTAAAAAATAAAGATGTCTGAAAATATTGTAACCCTACCTAGCTGCGTCATACAATTCATCCAACTTAATTTAGATGGAACTTAGTAGAATAAACAAAGACTCAAAAAATCTAGAACTTTCAATAAAACAACATCATAAAATATTAAATATATTGACCACGCGTACGCACACTGACACGGACTGAGTCTCAGTGCGCGTGTTGCAGCAGCCGCTGAGTCGCGTTGCTCCGAAGACGAAGGGCTACGGATAGCCCGAACATGTCGAGCTAAACTCGACTTAAGACGTGAGTTATCCGGGTCATTATATTTAATATGAGTGAGTCTCACGGTAGCTTCATGTTCAAAATCATAAAAATATGTCAACAACATCAATTAGGTACATCTATCATAATATATGTTTACATGTAATTGTTTGTGCCTGAATAACTAGATAAATAAATAAGTAAATCATTTATTAATACAGCTTTTACTTTATTCCAAATAGAAAGAAAAAACAACAGTAACGTTTCCCAAAAACACTCATGAAACAAGGCGAAATTCACTCAAAATTAACAGCGACATAAAAAAATAAGCGAAATTTATTGAAGCAATAAAACAACAGAAACAGCTAAATATCGCTAATTAATGTAAACATTCAGCGATTAGGACTACGAACAAACACTCGGAATGGCTTTTTGTTGCAATAAATACCTATAATATTTTTAATTACTACCCGCACAGGACATAAAGCAGAGATAAAAATGCCGGCGTATTGTAAATGAGAATGAAGTAAACGGTTCACGGTGGTTTAGGGATCTGTGCGGAATATGAGTATACTTACTGAAACGATAATACAATCAATTACTGAAGTAGGTACAGTCAGCAACAAAAGTAGCGGATCCCTTTTTTCCTTTGTCGTGGAGAATCATGGACATGTTAAGCGCAATAGTATCCAGTTATGGACAGCAAGGATCCAATGCCTTATAGCTCACCATTCATGAACTTTACCAGTTATGATCATCAGTTATCTGCACGTAAGTGTTATTCGTTTTAGAAAAAGTAGCGTCCGTTTCTTAATATTGGGTTAGCGGAAAAAATATTCCATTATTGGTTCCTGTCCATGACTGGTGCCCTCACCCTACTCACAAACTTTGGCATTTATATTTACATTTTTTTGCTTAGGCTGGAAACAGTGCTCGACCGACGGCCAGCGGTGACCGTCGGTCAGCGTAGCTATATCTATGCAAGTCTATGAATGCGCACACAGCTACGCTGACGGTACGCGCGTACGGTCGGTCGAGCCGGTCCGGCTCGTCGGTCACGCGGCGTTGGTCGACCGACGAGCTATGAGATTGTATGGATGCATTCAGTGTTTCGCTGACGGAGCGACCGACCTGTGCACTGTACACACGCGTCGCAGTTCGCCGTCAGCGTAGCACTGAATAAATTTTCGCAACCGACGGTCAGCGCTGACGGTCAGGACGTACCGTCGGTCGAGCACTGTTTCCAGCCATAGTGTGCGTTCGCGGGTGAAAGTAGGTAATTTTTTTAGTTCATTGATATGATTTATTGAATCAAGCGTTACTTTGCGAAGGTCCATATCAATGAACTAAAAGAATTTCATTGGTCACCCGCGACCTTATGATAGCTAAGCTTATGCAAAATATGCGTGTTCATGCAGTTCCTCCACCTCCACACTGTAAGAACACACACAAATCACACAAACCCATCTATCACCACCACCACACCACACTGACGCGTACCGTACACCATGCTACCAGTTGTTAGACTCGGTTGTGTCACTCTGAAGATGAGCTCTGGTTACACTGTAACAACTGGTTGCATGGTGTACGGTTATCAACAATCGGAGTTCAAATTTTACGTGTTCGTGGTAGTTAGTGATAACTCACGTCTTAAATCGAGTTTAGTTCGTCATGTTTCGGGCTAATTCGTAGCAGTTATTTCTAGGAGCAACGCCAGTGCGCGTGTTGCGGCAGCCGCCGAGTCGCGTTGCTCCTAGGAAGTAAGGCTACGAATTAGCCCGAAACATGTCAAACTAAACTCGATTTAAGACGTGAGTTATCCGTTAATGTTTAATGTTTATTTGGGCAAAAAACGGTACAATATAGAAAAAAAAACTTAAGAAAATAAGACTTAAACGAAACATAGACCAGCAAATATGCCACTATTAAATTATACAGTAGAGTAACACGTACAAAGAATATAAATGACCTATTAAACAATAATTTAGATGAACAAAACGAACAAAACGAAACTAATGTCTTAACAGGGCAGCTTTAAACCTGTTAAGAGAAAGGTTGAATATATCTAATTCCGTAAATGAATTATTGTAGGTTTTACAAGCTCTACGTATAAATGCATTGGAAGCATATCTTCTACGAGTAAACGGTTAAGTACAATATCATTTAATATGAGTGAGTCACACAGTAGCTTCATGTTTTAAACGTGGTATTTGCTTGGTACACCACTATCTCATCGCTAGAGACTCGGTGTGGTTAGATTTAGAACCCGTTCAGTTTTTAAAATTTCAGCTTAATTTTTTAAAAACGTATTTTATTATAAATATTAGCCGGTGAAAAAGCAGAAACGGACTCGTGAGGTCGTCAGAATAAATAAATTATGAGGCAGTGCGCGGCGTCGCATAGTGCTACGATGTACGAGAAATGGCAACTATTACACTAATCATCATTCATCATTCCAGCCTATATACGTCCCACTGCTGGGCACAGGCCTCCTCTCAGAACAAGAGGGCTTGGGCTATAGTTCCCACGCGGGCCCAGTGCGGATTGGGAACTTCACACGCACCATTGAATTGCTTCGCTGGTTTGTGCAGGTTTCCTCACGATGTTTTCCTTCACCGCAAAGCTCGTGGTAAATTTCAAATGTAATTCCGCACATGAATTTGGAAAAACTCAGAGGTGCGAGCCGGGGTTTGAACCCACGACCCTTTGTTTGAGAGGCGATAGGTCAAACCACTAGGCCACCACGGCTTTTTAACTATTACACTAATCATTCATAATTGTGATTTTGTGTATTTTCATTTTGTGTTTCTTTTTTTTTATTCGACTGGATGGCAAACGGGCAGGTGGGTCTCCTATGGTAAGAGATCACCACCGCCCATAGACACCTGCCACACCAGGGGGATTGCAGATGCGTTGCCAACCTAGAGGCCTAAGATGGGATACCTCAAGTGCCAGTAATTTCACCGGTTGTCTTACTCTCCACGCCAAAACACAACAGTGCAAGCACTGCTGCTTCACGGCAGGATTAGCGAGCAAGATGGTGGTAGCAATCCGGGCGGACCTTGCACGTGGTCCTACCACCTGCTTTTTTGCAGCTTTTTTATTTGTGTTTGCTGTTTATTGTTTTTTATTTGTTTTAATTTTGTTGTCTTTGTGAATTTGAATAAATGTCTTCTTTCTTTCTTTCTTAATATAGGAATTTTGTAGAACATAATAGAATAGAAATAATATATTTCTTAGGCTATGGTAGGTATAGAAATAACTACTTAGCGTCAAATCAGCATGTTTTGCCATCCCACTAATATTATATATGCGAAAGTTTGTAAGTCTGTTTGTTACCACTTCTCATCACCTCTAAACCGCTGAACTGATTTATATTAAAATCGGTATACAGATAGTTTAAGTCCCGGGGATTGGCATAGGATAGTTCTATCCCGGAAATTTCCATCGTTCCCGCTTGATAACGATAAACGAATTCTACGCGGACGGAGTCGCGGGAAACAGCTAGTTATATATAAATTTCAGCTGTCTATCTAATATAGTTCATGAGATACGGACGTGTGACAGAGAGACGAACACAACAATGGGAACTAACGACATTAATACCATAACTTCCTTCCACAGACAATTTATAGCTCTACGCCTCTACCGTTTCCAAAGCTAACTACAACATTTAAAAAAAAACCCTCTCGCGTCTAATGAATTTATGGCCAGGAACTTGTCCTCTCGCAATTTTTTCTCCAGAGACGCGATAGCCCGATCGCGATGGCGCGTGACGAATAGCGGCGCCATTTTGTTTTTACACTTTATTTCAAAATGGCGGCGATGTTAGTGTGCTTAGCTATAAAGAAATGGACGGTGAGTTTAGTATAGATTACTTATTAGTTACTACGCAACAGATTCGATACTCTTTATTTCGTCTAGCTATTTAGTTGTTTCACAAGTTGCTCGAAAAGTCAACCAAATCATCATCATCATCATCATCAGCCGGAAGGCGTCCGCTGCTGCTGAACAAAGCCCTCCTCCTTAGAAAGCCACAATAAACGACAATTCGCCACTTGCATCCATCAGATGCCCGCATATCTCGCGATGTCGTCATTCTATCTAGTGGGAGGACTGTCAGTGCTTCATCTTCCGGTCCGTGGTCGCCACTCGATGACTTTTCTCTCCCAACGGTTATCTGTTCTTCGAGCGATGTAGCCCACCTATTGCCATTTCAACTTGCTAATTCTTAAAGCCGGCGCATTTAGTTCTTGGGAGAATTTCCATATTTCAGATCGAACAATTGTCAACAAAAAAAATTAATTGTGTACCTATTTTTTGACAATTTTGTGTCCATTAAACTGCCACGCACCATCCAATTACGCAAAACTAATCAATACAGCCGCACATAAAATGCAACGTAGCGAGATAAAACTACCGTCAACATCAGAAAGTACCGGCATCAAATTAATTGGCAAATAAAACTTAACGCGGTCAATTCCAATAAACCGGTTACAGGCAGTTACTACTGGTTCGTACTGGTTCAATCCGGGCGGCGGTAGTCTGTGAAAAAGAAATGTAGGCTTTAAAGCTGTCGGATAAGGTTGGAGATCAGGTGGTGAAGGTTGAAGATTATTTATAGGTGTATCTAGATGTATGCTTTTTAGTTGGGTTTGATCTCAGTAACTTCGGAGATTATTTTAAGACTAACCTTTAGGGACATACTTAAATACATCCCGTGGGAATATCGAGATATATAGTATGTAATCTATTTGTCATTGGTAATCTACATGGTAAATTTCAGACAAATTTGTCCAGCTGTGTTAACGAGAAGAAACTACAAAAAAACACACACACACATATAAGCAAGGATGCACATTTAGGTACAGTCACCAGCACCAATATCTGACACAACAAGCGTGCATAAATATCTGATACGACTCTATTTCTAGGGCCGGAAGGACGTGTCAGATATTTTTGCACGCTCCGCTGTGGCAGATATTAATGCTGGTTACTGTAGTTACTCAAGATTGTTTCACGATAACATTCGAACTAACTTCGAAACCTAAATTGCAAAAGCTGTAAAATATTCAGTTTTTCACGTGGGTATGAGGCTGGTAGTACATTATTTTGCTTGCTAAATGTTGTTTTACACTCTCCCAAGGAGTTCAAATAACATTCCCAGATTTTTTTTATCATGGGACACTAACTTGACAGAGAGAGAGAGAGAGAGAGAGAGAGAGAGAGATTTGTTTACACATAAGCAATTATAAAGCATTTTGAGCAAAATAAGTTGAGACAATTGTATATACATCACGTTTTTCTTCCCTGGCTTAAATGTTTCACATCAATCTTAACTTTAAGCTCACCTTAACCTCTCATCCTACAAAAATAACCCAATAAACCTATAAAACACGACATTAAACCATGCCGTTAACATTATCGCTGAACTATCGGTATTGTCCGGTTCGAGTCCGACCTTTGCCGGAATCAATTGCCCGTGCAATCGGCTAACCAACCGGAAAATATATCCGGTGCCTTTTCCGTTAATGGGAGGTGGGCGACACGTAAAACTAGGGACCTTGGTCTCTGTGAAAAAAATCCTTACTATACCGTTAGTCGGTAGAACCCTGTCCCAAGGGAGCCTCTGCTGCCTTGATGAAGGCATCAAGTTTTTTTTCAAGTGCGGCAAGTGCTAACAACAGGGTTCCACCGAATGTCACATACGAATTTATCAAGGTGTAATTTTATAAATGCGTAAGTTATGTCTGTCTGCTAACTCTACACACCGCTGAACCGATTTAAATTAAATTTGGTATGAAGATAGTTTGAGACCCAGGAAAGGACTTGGGATAGTTTTTATCACGGAAAATTGCAAAGCTTCCGTGATAGCGGGATAGTAATAAACATTTTTTTCTGAATATTTCATTTTTAATTATTTTTGTTGACGGAGGTTTGTATGAGGTATAATTGTAGGTACTTGCATTAAAATAAAAACTACCTACTTTGTAACAAATTTGAATTCAGTTCGAACAATAAAAATGAATTAAATTTGACCTGGACAGATAAGGTTTAAATAAAAGTTTATTACTTATATAATTCTTAAAAAGTCGCAAGTCCGAATGTTCCACAGCCTAACGATCGGGCGGACATTGCATTTAACGGTTATTGGCGCGTGCTTGTTATATCTTAGCTATATCTTCGCTTGCTGTGACCCTACCAGGCGTCACTTTGAAGGACACGAGATCGATGGTTGAAAGGCGGTTTTATACTTTAACAGAAAATTATTTAATACTTTGAGCAAGGTTTACTAAAAAAAAAATTGCTAGGTCTATGATAATTAAAAAAAAAACTTAACGGCTATAATCTTCTTTTAGGGACAAACAATTTAGCGCGGATTTTTTATGCAGAGTTAATGAAAAACACGATGTAATTTTTGAAAACCGAAATAATAGTATTACTGCAGAGGCCATTAAATCATGAGTCATGAGGTCATGAATCCTTGTTCTGGCCGAGGTTTGTAGTGCTTTTCTCAAACAATGTGAGGATATATTACAAACATTGTTGTTTCTAGGCCCTTTCGTTTGATCACACGATGGGTATGCTTTTTTTTGTTTTTTCTTACCGCCAAAAGTGGCCGCCATGTTTGAAATTAATTTGAATACGTTACTTCCGTCTTTGAGTCACTGACTTACATAATGTGTAGGTAGCAATTTTTAACTCAATCGATTGAGTAATATCTTATGTCTAACAAACGGACAGACTAGCAGACGGACCTTTATAAGGGAAATGAACTAAAATAATTTCCTTGCTCACCCGCGACCTTACGATAGCTAAGCTTATGCAAAATATGCGTGTTCATGCAGTTCCTCCACCTCCACACTGTAAGAACACACACAAATCACACAACCCATCTATCACCACTACCACCACACTACACTGACGCACACATATTTGCATGAACACGCATATTTTGCATAAGCTTAGCTATCGTAAGGTCGCGGGTGAGCAAGGAAATTATTTTAGTTCATTGATATGGACCTCCGCAAAGTAACGCCTGATGCAATAAATCCTTTATAAGAGGTCTGTTTTTTTCAGGTAGGTATTGAAAATAAAATGAAAATGAAAAATTTATTATTAAATAGTATTAATACCTAAAAATGTTTTTTTAAGAATTTTGGATGGCTGTAGTTCTTACAGTTAGTTAGACATTCAGTTTTAAGCTCTACCTTACTTGATCATAAGTCATAACTACTTCGTAAAGTCAAAATATACATAAACAAGCACATAGTTCAAAGTACACATAATAAGAGAAGTTATCTCCGCTTTGACATCGAAGAGGGTATTTAAATTCATAGTCTTATAGAAGGGGGGAAGGGGGGAGGGCGTGACGGTACACTTTTTGGCTTCGGCTAAGCCGGATGGCCACTAAACTTGTATGGTAGAAGGTGGTAAGTTCAATTTTACATATTTTCGAAATACAATATTAGACTATTTTTTATATAGTTACCTAATATGTAAACCAAAGCTTGTGAATGCGTGTACAGAATGGAAAAAACATTTTTAAGCTACCTTTACTCCAAACAGAGTTTTAAACTCAGCAACAGATTTGTGTGCCGTGCTTTCCACCAGTTAGATAACTTTTCACGCAAGGTTTATAATGATACAAAAACTGGTGATGCGCCTTGGTTTCGTATGGTTGTAGTTTTTGGGAAATGGAGCTGAAGAAAGTTTTTAAATATATCATTACGTACCTGATCCACATAGTTGTTCGCCCCTTCACTTAAAAAAGTTAAGCAGGCAAGCCCATTTTTTAAGCAAAATTACGACATAAAGGCTGGTGACAAAAAAAAAGAAAATTAATTAATCACACTTACTACACTTTACCCTGGCACCGTCCGAAGGAGTTAAAATGCTATAGTTCGTGCCACGGCATAAATTAGCAGCAGTAACTCGCAAGAAACCGGCGCGCATACTATCGCAAGTCGAGATTAACGAATTCAGCGATTAATATTCATACGACGCCGCAAAAATTGCGAGAGTTTCGATTAGCGGTTAATTGTGAGATAGGAGGTTTTGGCGGCTGGGGTAATTACATTTGGATTAAGCTAAGGATGCTTATTTTAATGATAGCTAGCGTCTTGCTAATTGATGCGCTAAGGACACGCTAAGTTGATTCGTCAAACGGCAATAGCCGAGGGACGTGGATTCTGAGTCGTACACAATCATCATCATCATCAGCCGAAAGATGTCCACTGCTGAACAAAGGCCTCCCCCTTAGAACGCCACAATGAACGACAACTCGCCACTTGCATCCACCGGTTGCTCAACTCTCGCGATATCGTAACTATCGTAAGTATGTACATCTAGTGGGAGGCCTGCCAACGCTTCGTCTTCGGGTTCGTGGTCGCCAACAGTCGGCATGTGGATTCTGTGAGTAAGTTATAAATAATAGTAGATTGTACAACGAGAGCATAAAACGAGCCATTTTACCCAAGACGTTCATACGAGTATAGCCATCCGAGCCGCCAGTACGGTAGGGTGGATAGACACGTTGAGGGGAAAATGGGTTTAATGCTCGAGTTTTACACTCTGCTTTTCACTTCGATTGCGAGGAAATGAAATAGTAACAGTGAAAACAATAATTCACTTTCTATGTACCTTTTTTTTGCATTATTATTATAATTCAATTTTAATTTATCATGATTGGTTTGATGAATTTTTAGTTTTATAGGTATAAATTAAACATTATTTAAAAAATATATAGAAACTTTTTTGTTTGTGGCTGTTGACACCTTGGTCTTAAGTTGGTCTTAGGCGAAGATTTTATTTTATGCACTAGAGCATAAAAAGTCATTTTATGTCGCCTAGATACAGCATAAACACGAACTTTACGAGCACGAGAAGTGAAAAATAAATTAATAACTTATTAAGACCACACTCTCCTTCATAATTATTTTACTTATATAGGTATGATAATAAAACGTTATCGTCCGTTGTCAGAAATAGGTTACCTAAGCAGGTAAAGGCCGGTAAATGTTAGATACCTACCTAGGATTCATAAATTACCCTTTAGATAATATATTATATAACCATTGGGAGAGAAAAGTCCTCAAGCGGCGACCACGAACCGGAAGACGAAGCGTTAGCAGGCCTCCTACTTGCACTGATGGACCGACGACATTGTGAGAGGTGCGGTCCGGTGGATGCAAGTGGCGAGTTGTCGTTCATTCTGGCATTCTAAGACATCTTCCGCCTGATGATGAACTTATTCGGAAAACTCATTTTATCCTCGTAACTTTTAACCCTCGCCCGCGGCTCGTGTGATATACGTCTCGGGTGGAAAGGCCAGTTCTACAATATTCTATTGTTCTGAATTTATTCGGAAAACTCATGTTATCCTCGTAACTATTAACCCTCGCCCGCGGCTCGTATGATAAACGTCTCGGGTAAAAAACCTCGTTTTATGCACCCGTAGAATCTCCTATTGTTCTCCATTAGGTACAAATATAAACCAATATATGACTGGACGTCCCCCGCACTACAGTGGCATTGAATTCCTTGTCCAAACACTATCACAGGAGGGTATGGCCAGCGCCAATAAAGCGAGGATGTCTTTACGAGCCGACTACACCAACCGCTATTAGGCGATCACTATTAGCTTTGGAGGTAGGATAAACGAAATATCGGATGTGCTATGTTTGTGAACAGTTTTAAGAATAGACTAGACCAAGGGTTTCTCGAACTTTGGCTCCACGTACCTTTCTAGACGACAGCAAACCCCTAAAAAAGAAAATAATGTATTATTAAGATTGGTTTTTGAAGTCTTTTTGTATTTTTTATTTCAACTCCAAATTTTGTTACTTTTACGGCCATCCCGTAAAATCCATATCGAAAATACAAACTGGAACATAGATGCACAGAAAAACCAGAAAAAGAGACCAGCGCTGGGAATCGAACCCAGGCCATCAGCATTCCGTGCTGCGTGCTATACCGCTCCACCACCACTGGGCCGGAGTACAGACACAAATCTCCTATGCAACACATAATATCTCAGGTTGTTTGTTTCTTATTTAGTCACTAAAGCAGCAAAGTAGAATACGTTACGGGAACTATGCCATTTTCCGGGATAGAAACTATTCTATGCCCTTCCTCTTAAACTATCTCTATACCGAATTTCATCTAAGTCGGTTTAGTGGTTTAGACGTCATAAGGTAACTAACAAACAAACAGACTTACAAATTGTCGCATCTATAATATTATTGGGACATTAGAGGCACAACTTTGATAAGCATTACTATTAAAATGTCCTACAGAGATATATGTAACTGTAAAACCGCAAAACCCCCTACCACTTATGCACATCCATCGAGGGGGAAAACCTAGGATAGCCATATTGGGCAACAAGTGAAGCCATTAAAACAATCAAACTTTTTATAGCAATTATTTTCGATTTGATGTTTTTTTCGGTCTGTCCCTACCGACCCATAAAGTATCGTCTTAAGGTACTGTCAATTTTTGGACGTAAGGACGTAGCATGGTTTCCCAAACTTATTAAATACCGCATCCATTTTACTGATCACCTTCCTGCCTCCGCACAATCGCCCATATCTTTGTAGAGCACGTAAACAGCGGTGCGCGATCGTAAAAGAAAATGTGTTCGACTGTACCGCAGACAATTTGCGAACTTATTGATCAGTTGCGTGCCACTGTACACAGGGGTGAGTTCTGGCTTCGTTAATAGATTTCGGAGATGCTTGTAGTTGTAGTATAGTAAAAATATTACCAACTAGTGTGTACCCCAGCTTCGTATGCGTAAACGATGTTCCACTAAATCCCCATGTAAATTGAGTAGATTCATGGGTAAAAGAGTAGGTAATATTTTTAGTCTGTCAATTATCAAAATTTTGGATGTGCATTTTTTTTCGTCACTCAAAAAATGCCGTGATGGCAGAGTCAAAGCCGTGGTGGCCGAGTGGTTTGAACTATGGCCTCACAAGCAGAGGATCGTGGGTTCAAACCCCGGCTCGCACCTCTTGAGTTTTTCGAAATTCATGTGCGAAATTACATTTGAAATTTACCACGAGCTTAACGGTGAAGGAAAACATCATGAGGAAACCTGCACAAACCTGCGAAGCGATTCAATGCTGTGTGTGAAGTTCCCAATCCGCACTGGGCCCGCGTGGGAACTACGGCCCAAGCCCTCTGGGATGATGGAAAGTCAAAGTTCGGGAGTGGGGGCCAGTGACGTCACTCGGAACTTAAACAAGCTATATGTCCTTACTTTTTTTGTTTAACTGACAAAAGAAAATATATGTGTCCGATATTTTTTGAAAATATTACTGACGGATTGATTATACCGGGTGTGGCCTGTAATACGAGCAAAAAATTAAAACATTGACACTCCTCGTCAAGTTGAACAACATTAGATCAGCGACTTTTAAAATAATGGAGTCTTTTAATTTTCCTTTGTTCATACAAAAATAAATACTGCTATCAGTGTACGCCATCCTAGAACCCAAGACGTCGCCTGTCACGCTACTAACATCAAGCATTTTGCTTTACATTGCTTCTTCGAATAAATTTAAAAGTGAAATAAAAATTAGAAAACTAATTATTTTTAAAAGTCGCTGAACTAATGTTGTTCACTTTGAGGAGTATGATCTATGTTTTAATTATTTGCTCATATTACAGGCCACATCCGGTATTTTTACGGAATAGAAGGCAAACGATCATACGGATCGCTTGATGGTAAGTGATTATCATCGCCCATGGACACCCAGAAGAGCAACACGCGTTGCCGGCCTTTTAGGGTTGGTCCTCCTCCTCCGGTACCCTCACTCACTCGGCGAAACGCAAGTAATAGCTTCACGCCGGTTTTCTGTAAGGCGTGTATCACTTCGGTTGAGCTAGCCCATTCGTGCCGAAGCATGGCTCTCCCACGGTAACCACGGTTTGGGAATTTGACCTATTCCCAAAAATATCGAAGTGTATTTCATTAACGATGCTCAGTAAACTAACCAACGAAAACTTGGAAACCCCGACTTTGTCACTAAAAAAGTTCAATACCTCAAAAATGGCAGAACCGATTTTGATAAACATGTCTAAGAACCATCGCTAGAAATCCTGATTTCAAATAAAAAAAACACACTCAAATCGGTTCACCCGTTTAACTGCTACGGTGCCACATAGCGGTCAAACTTAGAACACCGGGGCTAAAAAACCCGCGCCAAATTTCATGTCTCTAATCCTAGCGCTTGAAATTTTGAATTTTTATTCCGATCCTTAAGGAATCATTGAATGAAAACACATCTAATGGTAACCAATATTATTATAAAATATGATCAAAGGCCACTTTTGCTTAGAAAATACTCATCCACTCAATATTTCTGACATAAATAAACTTTATACATTATCTTATAACATTTATAGCCCCCATACACCCAAGTACCTGTTCCCCATAAAATGGTATCATCACACATTTTATTAGAGAAATCCGCGTATTTTACGATAATGCTCATAATTATTATTGCTGGTCACCCTCTGAGGCATAGTGATACCATTTGATACCATTAATATCACCAAGATATTAGGGGGGTTAAGGGTAAAGTTTTAAGATTTTTTTTTATTCGACTGGATGGCAAACAAGCAAGTGGGTCTCCTGATGGTAAGAAATCACCATCTCCCATAAACATCTGCAACACCAGGGGTATTGCTGATGCGTTGTCAACCTAAGATGGGATACCTCAATTGCTAGTAATTTCGCCGGCTGTCTTACTCTCCACGCCGAAACACAACTCAGTTTTTGATAGAAGCTATCTGATAATTTAGTTTTTGTATTATTAAAAAATATGAAATACAATGCATTTTATTCATTCTAGACATCGTACTTCATAGTAACATTTATTGCTTATGACCGACATCGAAATAGAAATAATGTATGTTTTATTTATCAAAATGACCGGGCTCGATTCTCGAATTGAGTAGGTTTTTTTTTTTGTAAATTTATAAATGCAGTAACGTTTTTCTTCTTATTATAATCGAAGACATGGTTCCTGAGAACAGATCTTCGTATGTCTTATAGTTTCAGACTTTCCTATACTGACCGATATGAATGTTACATCCTGTAGGCGAATAAACTTTAGCTTAGAACTACATGAATTCCAAACAAGTTTTTTTCAAGTCCCCTGTTCCACTCACCCACACAAATTTTTAAATCAAGAAAAATCTGTTCAAATAAGTACCGAGGCAACAGAGATCTCAAGAGCTTCGTCCTTGAAAGGGATCGATGCCTTATCGAGGACCTCAACAGCCCTCGAGTTCCCTTGGCCCCTTGTGCGGTTCTGTTTTCCTGGTACTTTGTATTGTTTTCAATATAATTGACAGTTTTTTTTAAGGGATTTCTTCGGTGATGGATTGATGGGGAGTAGGATTTGAATGTTTGAAAGTAAATTGAACTTGGGTAGGATTGTAAAATTTTTGTGGGTACAATTAATTATAACAATAATTGAACTTAATTTCAGTAACAAAGTTCTATGTTCATATTTATTAGTCAGAAATCAGTGCGCATAGTGTTAAAAATTATAATTATGTTAATTATATTCTATTTGTGTGTCTTCTGTATTAGTGAATAAAACAAAATCATTTTTAAAACCTGCGCGCTTTTTTACTATAAGTTTTTAGTTGAATTATCATCCACTCTACATTTCCGTACCAAATGTAAATTCGATGTCATTAATCGTTAAGAGTTACAATTTGCGGAGACGATCCTGGCAGCACGAGAACTTATCTACTAAATTTATTGTATCGTCACCAAACTCACATAAGTTTAGCAAACTTCAACTCTATCGAGTACCAGGAAGTGGTCAAAAAAGGTTAAAAATGAAACTGAATTATTGACAATCCCTTTCTTTTTTGAAGTCGGATAACGCTGGCTCTTTCCTCAGGGAACGTCCGATTTTGCCGCATGTTTTTATCAATCGACTTCGATGTTATTATACGATAGTTAAAAATTATCACAATTAGAAAAAGTTGTTCTGGTTTTTGAACGCATTATAAAAAGTTTATGTTATGTGTGCGGATAAAATATTGAGTTCATTATAATAACCAATCAGTTTTTATTAAGGTTTAAGTGTCACTCAAGGTGACATAACGAATCAAGCTTTATTTAACCTATTAAAACAAATTCCATTTCATCTATCCACCAACCAGCCAGAAATTAAATCCACATCCCGCCTCAGACATATCCCCTTTATGAAGACACCAAAAAAACAGGGAGGTGATCTCGTGGAAAATTAAAAACGCCTCAGGCCGATCGGGTAATATTCTGCCTCATTATATACCCTGCTATGATTGCCTGGTACCTGGATTGCACTGGCGAAGGTATTGTAACCAGTTTGGGTGTGTGGGTTCGATTCTGGCGGAAATTTGGGAAGAAAATGTGTAATTTATTTTAAGGGCCCCTCATTTCTATTAATTTCTATTAATAATCCTGAATATATTGTTAAAAAATCTGCTTTTAAAAACAATTTACGTAATCAGTACAAACAATTTAATTCTTCCAAGGGTAAAAACCAGAATTTATAAAAAGTACATAAATTATTGTCGAATCTAAAACTCTGGGAGGCAATCAGTTTAGATACAAATTAAAAATTTAGCTAATACAAAAAGTTTTCTACAATTTAAAAGAATTTTTTGAATGTGACGGAAGGAAGTGAATAACAGTATTGTAAAAAAAATAGTTGTATTTAGCTGATAAAATATGTATGGTAGGGATATAAATATTGTACGCCCACATTGGGTAACTGTTGGAACTATTATATTATGTCATCTTTTGTACACAGTTTGTCAATAATTAAATTCTATTCTATTCTATTCTATTAATTTCTCGATATTAAATATTAATTTTCTGGTGATAACAATTAAATTTAAGTAGCGCCTGGCGGAGGGAAGAAAATGTGTATTTTTTCAAGGGTCACTCATTTCTATTAATTTATATTTCTTTTAGTTTCTATTAATTTCTCGATATTAAATTTTAATTTTCTAGGGATAACAATTGAATGTAAGTAGGTGGTAATATTTATATTATTGTTTTAAATAAACTTATATTTGTACTGTACACCTAAAGGCAAAAGATAGAGGATCTCTTAAATCTTAAAAATCTCTGTAACTTACCTATGTCTGTGCCTATGTTGTACAAATAAATCATTCATTAATTTCACGGGTATTCATTAATTTCATCGACTTCGTAGCTTGTGTGGCCTAAAGTTCCCAGTGCCCCCGATAGGCTAAAAATGGTCCTGTTTTTAGGTAGTCTGTGTAGATAATGTAAATCTATGTTGATGATATTATGGTATAATGAACAAAACTGTTTGAAGCCGGGTTTGTTTGTCTGATGTGACGTGCAGTGACGCGTCAAATGTTTTTGTCAAATTGCATACATTTAATATGGTGAGATTTTTCTGAATATGTTGTCGCAACTTTTTCTCTCATATGAAATGACACGATACGTCAGATAAATATGTAGTTTGCGTAAGTCACATAGTTTATTATAGCTCTACATAGACACTTGAATATAGTGATATGAAAAAAAAAATTTAAACATGTCCTTGAATCGATACTCATGATCGAGTAAATTTTTATCTCAGCAGCATTAAATAAGCCATTTAAACAAATAGGTCAGCTACTGAAAGGCATTCATTCAAATATTAACCTACTAAATGTTTTCAAAAATATAATATTACCCACGTATCAAAAAATAATTTATATGTATAGTCAGAAAAGTGAAGCTACCAACTCATAAAATGCGAAAGGTAACCTAGAATAAATTCAGGTTCGCCATTTTGTACCACATAATGAATGCTAAGATTAAGATTTGTGCGCCAGCGTCGTTCTTTTGTTTGCATTATGCGGTACAGTTGCACCGGATAACATTTGTGATTTATGTTACGAATAGTGTTTGTGATTTTTATTTTTTATGTTTTACTTCACGACATGCAGATATCTTGAAATAGTTATCGATATTTTTCATGTATACCTATAGAATCTTTTGAATAATATTTTATACGGCGTCTAAGATTTCGGTGAAAAAAGAATCATAAAATTAAAGAAAATAATTATTTGATCATACAATTGATTTTATTAAATGCAACTATCGTGATTAAACGCGTTGTCACAGCCCGTCACTTTTAGACGACTTTATGTAATGATCCATAAAAAATATTATCTATCCATAGGTGGCAGAAAGAAATACAACTAATTATTTTGGAATGGTTTAATCCAGAACTAGAATAGTAAGTCTTTTCATGCCATGATGACCACAAAAAAGTTTCTTATTTTTTTATATTTTAATAACAAGCAAACCGCCTCTCCGTAGTGTTTTAAAATGATGATATTGGCCACTTCTGAAAATAAACTGCAGATAACATTAGAAATGTAGGGCCGACTGTACTTCGCTCGAGGCACCCTGTAATGTCCGTACGGGGACACACGTACAGTGAGGCTGAATTAACTACCTGTTTGCACTTTTATAAACCAACGTAATTGCACGCTCTTATCCTGGGTAGATTCAATCGTATATAATGAAACATTGAACATTACAAAATTTGATTGAGAAAGAGATACAGAGAGAGAGAGAGAGCGAGAGAGATTTAACGCTAAAACGAACAACAATCGCGCAAACCGCTTCGACCGAACTATTTTGTTGCTCTTTCTAAAATTAGTATGCTTGAGGGCATGCTTTAGCGGTTGGGTTGTAGATTGGCAGAAAGCTTCCAATTCTCCGAGCCAACCTGGGAACAACAATTTTCAAATCGTCGTTGAGTCCACATAAGTTATTAAGTACATCTAAGATTGATGCGGTCACTCTATCTCTAATAATAATGTTGTTAGAACCTAAGTGTTTATGATAAAGTTTTTAGTCAGATGTTCAGTTCCCATGGATAGTTAATGGTGGAATATCAAACGTAATCTGCTTGAAAATCTGGAGCGAATGAGGCTTACTCTTCCGTTCTTTGGACATCCCAAAGTATCCTCAAAACTTTTTTGCAGCAACCAAAACTGAGTCATCATTATTCGAGCGATTAGTCCGTTTGATTTTCGTGTGAACATTTTTAGAATAAGCTGTAGAATTTGATGTCATTTTCGATTGTTTTCTAAACGTCCTGTACCACTACCATGAGTTTACAGTGACCGTACTCGATAGCGACGACGTAAATTATTTGTAGAGGCGCTGTACAATTCTCTATACAAATAATTTACGCCGTCGCTATTGAGTAAGGTCACTGTAAACTCATGGTAGTGGTACAGGACGTTTAGATAACAATCGAAAATTACATCAAATTCTACAGTTTATTAAAAAAAAAGTGACCACGAAAATGAGTTGATTGAAAAGCTCCAATAATGACCCAACTGCATCCCGAAACTTGCATTTTTTCACATGATAATATCTCAACTTGATGGGATTTCATATTACAACCAAAATGTCAATCCGCCGTAACTGTAACCAAATCCAGCGAACTGATCGCGGCCAAAACAAACAGTTACAACGAATGTCCGGCAGGGGGCGCATTTATCTGCCTCTTTTATTGGGCACGCTGGTCACTTCGGAATTCCGACTATTTATTTATTGTACGGCCTGTGACATATGTGGGGTATGTGGGGAGACAAGTACTTTGGGGTTAAATATAAGTTGCGGTGATAGTTTTATAGGTGAGACTGGATAGTGATGATGTTACTGATAGATTTATATATATTAAGGTTCTCTGGAAGAGATGACTATTTAGGACAAGTTTATCTTTGTAAGTACATTGGTCTCTAAATGTAAACTGTAATTTTTATGAGCTTTAAGTACAATAGAGTGTAATACAATAAAATACAATTCATAAATTACTAGCTGTTACCTGTGACTTCTTCTGCGAATGAGTCATGTTATACGTTTGACACCAGAGTCTGTTTCATCGTAGCTCTCAAACGGACAGGCCAATTTCGATGCGGTTTGTTACGTGAAAGTAAGTTTCTTTGCGGTAGTAGCTCTGTTTCAATAAAATCGGTTCAGCTATTTTTGAGATACTGAAATTTGCATTGCCAATTTCGGGGATTTTTATATATTTTAAGTTGGTTAATTTATACATGAAAATACTAGTTTTACAAGGAATGAATTATCTGAATTCTTAGTCAGCAAAACCATCAAAACACTGTAACAGCCTTTCTACGCCAAGTTCAGCACAGAAAAAAAGGAATCCAATATCTTTCTTAGTGCGAAATAGAAATGCTTTAGCACTTTCGCGCGCGCCGGTACAGCGGAGTATATTAAACGGCGAGAAGGCGTCCGCATTTGGTTTTTATACACCAATACTTTGTCGCATTCTTCCGACTTTTGTATATTGGCTGAATTCGAGCTTTGGCTACTGCATATTTAGAACTGGCAGACGAAAAGATTATTTTACTGTATAAAATTCTATAATTAAAAAAAGTACTGTTTGAATTACAGTTAAATGCATTATAGGGTCTTTTTAAAAAAAGAACGTGGAGCAGCTATAACAGAGTTAATTCTGAAAGATACTGTGAAATGTTTTTCGGATTTTTTTGACAACACGTTGAAGCTGGCTTTTTCTTCAATCGCAAGTCGAAACATATGGTTTCAACAAGATGATGCACCTGTCCACACAACTCGCCCGTCAATGAATGCAGTTAGGGCATTATTTAATTCCCAGGGAAATTGATCTTTAGATTTGGCGACATAGCCTGGCCCACAATATCACCCGATTTTAGTCTGTGTATTTTTTTCTACGGGTACTCCCAGACTCAAAAGTATCGTCTACATAAACCAACTTGCCAACATATCGCGGAGTTAAGATAAAAATAATTCGGTCTCAAATAAACTTAATTTCTAGTGCACTTTGTAGCAGGATTTTGATAATTTGCGGAAATTTTCAAAACTTGTATTCATAATATTTTCGTAGTAAATAAATATTAGGTTCTATTTGAAATGCTATATTTTTTTATAAATTTATAAAATCAGAAATCTGCCATTGGCCGCCATATCCAATGTAATTAACCGTAAACCATTAAAAACAGTCGTTATGTGCTTTGTTTTTATTTTTGCGACATGGCCTATCTATGAGATTGTTAACGCTACATTCCTTAGTCCTCTGGACTCTAATAAGCTCTCGGAGATAAATCTCGCGTTATTGATTCTCTTATTGCGTCTATTTGTTTTCTTACAATGACGAGGTCACCTTAACTAATGCAGTATCTTAGATGAGGGAGGGAGAGAGATTTAGTTTTCGTTTCAGCGTTCAGCATAGAACAATGGGATTTCTAGAGCACCAGAGTTATATACCTTCCACATCAGGGCATAGGCTGCCGCTCAGAATGAAAGGGCTCGGGTCGTAGTTTCTACACTAGCCAAGTGTACGAGGGCTGCCTTTTAAGTTCTGTCACTTTTATCCGTCAAATAAAATTAATCAATAGATAGTACGAGAGCCCCTAAGCCCCTGTTAAACCATGCATTGATTAATTTAATGTGATAAATATCTGTGATGCCGTCTCTGTTTGTTTTCTCCGAATAGACGGAGACGGCATCACATTTATCTTTCAAATAAAATGTATCCATTAGTAAAACAGGCTCTAAATAGAGTATTTTTTACCCAAGAAACTACTCAAGTTTAAGCGTTTTCTAAATATTCTTGTTCTAAATCCCACAAACCTATTTCCAGATACCATCATGTCAAAGTCATGCATTTGCTGTAAAACCTGTGCAGTAAAGTTTTACGATTTCCTTTGTTTTATGTGTTCAAGGTTATAATACAAACACAATTCCAACAATAAGGCCACTATTGCATAAAATGGCAAGTGATTGTACATAGTAAAGGTAGCAAAATATTTTTAAATCGAGATAACTTTATAGAATAATAGAGAAGGAAATGGAGGTTTTTTGTGTCTATGAGTGGTATTCTAAAGTATATTAAGAATCGGTTAAAAATACAGCTTGACGATTTTTCGTACAATCAGCAGTAGAAGTAGAGAGTTATGGTGTTCAAAATAATCTTAACACTGTCTTATTACCTTGGCACTAGAATCGTATGTAAGATCATTGTGAGTACCTTAACCGCTTCCACTAATCCACGCCGTTCACGCGTAATCCACTTCTGCTGCTGACTATAATAATAATTTTCCTACAATAAAGTAAGTCCTTGGCATGGCCGGTTTTAGAATACGCCGGAGCCATCTCTTCCCGTGGGTGCCATTAAAGGCGACTAAAGGACCTGATCTGAACAGCGCTTCTCAATTCATCATCATCTTCATCATGTCAGCCGAAAGGCGTCCACTGCTGAGCAGCGATTGTTCTCATGTTACCAAAAGTTACTGGCTTAATAAACTTTGAATTCAATTTATAAAAAAAAAACTAAACAACACTGAAATTTCCAATTCAAATTCCAAATTCAAAAGTCCCGTTCCCTGTACGCTGGCACTTGAACAAAAGACTCGATATCGAATCGACACGCGAGCAAAGCATGCGATCGAATGCAGTCGTGGATTGATTTAGTGGGGAAGGGGTCGGCGAACTAGGGAGGAGAAGGCTTTGTTTTTTACTAGTTGTCGCAGGTGCAAACCATTAGAACCAGCAATTGAATTTAAATTTCGGGATTTTACTAAACTAGGTATTACTTAAGCTCTTATGAGAACATAATTTGAAAAATTACAAAATTGAACGGTTATAATAATTATAATCTTCTTATAGTTAAGTAATCGCAATTAGATTCCAAAAATAAATATAAAATATTAGTTTTGCTCAGTTTGCCAGTATTGCTGTTACTCATAAAATGTCCCATTATAATTTGTTTGCTTGATAAGGCTTATATTACAATGGGTAGATATTACAATTAAGTTTTACATTATCTGCTTGAATAAGCATGTAAAGTATTAAATAAAAAGTCATATTTTGTTATATTATTAAGACTCCGTCGCCATATAACCAAGCAGACCCACGGCAAGTATTCCCAGCATGCTGGAATGCAACAGCGCTATCGCCTTTGTCTATGGGGGTGTATTTGCTGATAAAACTGCGACCTCTGTTGATTTATTAGTTCCATGTTAGTGCCACTTCGTTTGATAGCTGAATGGTATTACCATACACAAGTGTAACGCAGCACGAAAGAGTAAAATGAGTTTAGAAAAGCATGGCGACATTGGTTTTGGCACCAATCGGGTATTATGGCAAGAGTGATCAGGATCACTATCGTGATCAAAGTGAAAAAAGCCGTGGTGGCCGAGTGGTTTGACCTATGACCTCGCAAGCAGAGGATCGTGGGTTCAAACCCCGAATTGCGAAACTGAAGTGGCAGTGTGCGGGGCACATTGCTCGCAGGACTGATGGCCGATGGGAAGATGGAGCGACGACCTGGTTAAGATCGCGGGATCGCGGTGGATGCAGTAAGCACAAGACCGACCTGAGTAGAGAGCCTTGGGGAGTCCTATGTCCAGCAGTGGACGTCATTCGGCTGACATGATGATGATGATGATGATGAAAAATATTTTAATTCGATTAAAAAATAAGTTTTGAATGGAAATTGAGTCACAAGAAGACTCTTTATCTCCTTAATTATTAATTTTGTTTTCGAATTTCAATGTTTTTCCAATTGTGTCGTAATAGTTAATAAATCAGTTACCTTAATTTGGGTTAAATTGTATTACAGCAATTATTATAACACTTGTATATCAAGTGGACTTGTTCTGGCTGAAAACTATGATGGTGATGGCGATATATTGCAATATCGAAAATACAAACTGAGACCATACATAATACAAAAAATCCTCAGTAATCCGTGCTGCGTGCTATAACCCCTACACCACTGCTGGACACGTTTGTCTCTTTTTCTGGTTTTTCTGTGCATCCATGTCTCCGTTTGTATTTTCGATATGGTTTCACGGGATACCCGTAACCCCCGCCGCGCCGTCGTAACAAATTTGGAGTTGAAGTTAAAAATACAAAAATACTCCAAAAAACCAATCATGATATTATTGCCAATTAGTCTTGTTAGTTTAAGCCAGGCATTTCTACCCGCAGACAACGCTAAACGCCACACTATTACAAGAACCTATCAAGGGTCAAACAATCTGCGACTATTAGGTGTGCGTGCACTTAACATCGACTATTCTGCTAATGGCGGTGTTTCTATTAGCTTTTATTGTTTCTGCCCTCTTTTCCTTATTACTTGTTTTGTTTTCGATGTCGGAATCACGCGTTGAGATCGTAAGGGTCGGATGTGGCCGAAGGTTTCGGATAGCTTCATCTGGAATAGGGTATGCAAGGGTAAGGTTGCGCGAATTTTTATCGCATTAGACAATTTAAAAAAATACAAGTATTTATACCTGTGACATAAATTTTGTTCTTCATTCTTCGGCCCCTTGGTATCCAATGGTGGGTCATTGATGTGTTGCCGGCCTTTAAAGAAAGTTTTTTTCAAGATTTTGTTTAGTTTGCCCTGTTTGTTTACTTATATTTATTTGGGTCAAATCTTTGAAGCTAATTTTGACTCACTTCCAGTGTTTGGATTGACTTGATATAAATCTAGTGACAATATATGGAAACCAGAAGCTAGACCAACAAGATGTAATGACCACCGTCTCCGTAGGACACTCCTCAATGGTTAATGGCATCGACTTGAAAGCTAAGAAAATGTAGTTTAGATGACAATGCAAGTACCTACCTACAATCATCAAAAAGTACAGTCGGCAAAAGAAGCTTGTATTAAAAATATGTTTTAAGAAAAACTTATTTTCAGCCGTTGGATAGTTCTGCAGGATATAACTAGGTACAACCATATGAATCAGACCCTTGAAACAACCAGATTTAATCGAGTGAACGAAACTGTCGATTTATGCTACCATACCAACGCTGCCAGGCCGTGGAGAGGCCATTACCTATGTCGGTAACACGTATTAATGATGATTTTATTCCAGCAGCCATTTTGTATTTCGTTTATAGGTTATTGTGTTGTGACAGTTGGGGTTTTATTTGGGTCTATGATTTGGGTAATAACGATTATTTGGTTGAAATGTATGACGTTTTTTTTTATTTAATCAAACGGCACATGCTAATACACTAAATTTTGGTATCGCCAAACTGTTACCAGTTTGTTGGCGATAAAACGCTCAATACATTTATTGAATCATGCACCAAACAAAACAGTTCACAGCTAAAAACTGACATGCACAAAATACCTACTTACATTTTTTACATATTTTTTCTAAAAGGTTTGCGGCGCTTGCTTTCGAGACAATGGGTCCATGGTCGGAAGACACAAAAAAAATTATCAAGGACTTATCTACTCGTCTGGTTTTGGCCTCAGGTGACCCCAGGGCTGGCGCTTACCTCTCGCAAAGATTAGGAATAACAGTTCAGAGAGGTAAGGCTGCCAGTGTCTTGGGGTCAATGCCAGGGGCAGAAAATTTGGATGACGTTTTTATTTTGTAACATAGTTTAGTTTATAAATAGTTTTAGTCTTGGATGTTAGATAGTATTTATTGTACACAATATTGTAGGATAGGAATTCATGAATTTGTTATATTGAATAAATGTCGAATATAAAAAAAAAGGTTTGTTTTCAGTCTCTTTTTTAGGACCGGTTTACTACACTTAGGTTTGTCTCTTAACCACCCTATTTCGTTGCGCAGCACTGCGTCGATACCTAAGACCTAATGTGGTTGTACCCAAGAAAACATTTTACATTTCCTTTTACGATATTAACCGACGAATAATAAATTGGATACTGAGCCAATAAACCGTAGATAAACGTTGCCCGGAACTCTTACGATGTCGTCACTCCACCTGGTGGAAGGCTTCCCAACTCTTCGTCTTCCAGTTCGTGGTCGCCACTCCAGTTTCTCCCTCAACGATTGCTTCGGCGCAGTACGCTCTGTCCTTTTTGTTACGGCGTGGAAAATGCATCTGAAATTTCCCACCGTTCAGGTAAAGAGATTATCGAGGATACCTTCCTAGTTAACTAGCGTCTCTGAGTCAGCAACTAATTAAGCTTGTGGACAGTTACGTTAATTTCAGGAGAATGGGCCAAGGGTAAGTGCAAGGAAGGTCAGAAGTGTCGTGTGCTAAAGTAGAGTGATACTGCAGACCGTGCGGACAGCACAGTCAGCATAGAGTTACTAGATATGACCTATAAAAAATGGAGCTATATTAATACGGAATGTTTTAGAATTTTGTGTGTTTCATTTCATTTTAAAACACTTTACAGGGTCAACCTTTCTCCATCACATCTTGTATGAGTAACTACTGTGTTATCTCAAATGCCGTGTATCATCATCATCATCAGCCTACAGCAGTCCACTGCTGGACATAGGCCTCTTCCATGGCGCGCCACAACACTCTGTCTTCAGCCCCTCGCATCCATCCGCCGCCAGCGATCCTCTTAAGGTCATCCGTCCACCGTGCCTCAGGACTGCCGTGTATAAGATTTCAGAAAAGATCGGAAAACTGAAATGAGGAGATACGTAGAAGAACAGGGGTCACCAACATAGCCAAGCGAATTAGCTCGTTGAAGTGGCAATGGGCAGGCCATATAGCACGGAGAACAGATGGTCGTTGGGGCCGAAAAGTTCTCGAGTGGAGACCGCGGATCGGCAAGCGCAGCGTAGAACGTCCACCAACGAGATGGACGGACGACGTGGTTAAAGCCGCGGGTTCACGGTGGATGCAGGCCGCTGCCAACCGAATCGACTGGAGGTCTATGGGGGAGGCCTATGTCCAATAGTGGACGTCCTGCGGCTGAGATGATGATGATGAGGAAAACTGATTTCTACAAAGAAGCAATTAAAGCCCGGTTCACATTTACGTGTCGTGTTGTGTCGTAATGCTCTCTGTCTCTCTCTCTCTATGCTTATGATGCGACACAACACAAGCCGTCACAACATATTGTATCAGATGAATGTGAACGCAACCATATAAAATTATGAAACCGATAACGTTCTGATGCGTCACGACACAACACGATAGATAAATGCGAACCGGGCTTAAGGTTTCTGTAGCAGACTAATGGCGCTAGTGAAGTGACGTTTGTTTGACAACTTTGACACGTTTGTGATTGGGTTAAATTTGTAATAAATGAGTCAATCGCAAGACTCTAACGTCAAAGGACTTCACGACACTAACGCTATTAAGCTACATTTCGGAATGAAATGAAATTAAATTTATTTGCGGTAAATGTATAGTACATTTAAGTTAGGTATATGATGTTATAGGATTTTTTGTTTCATTTTGACTGTATAAATTCATGCAATAATTTTATTTTTGATAGTTTAAAAAAAAATCTGGTAGTTTAAAAAAAATGACGTGTAAAAGTGCCATTGCGGCTATTTAACTGAATAAATCATTTGAATTTTGAATTTTTTGAATTTTTGAATTTTGTATTTGAATTGATACATGCAGCAATGCAACAATAAGAACTCCCTAGTTTGTATCAAAAGATTCTAAGCAGTTGACATCATTCATTATATAGACTTATATAATCAAGAATATAATATTAAGAATTAATTTCATAATAATTAAAATGTATACAATATGTCAGTTATAATTTCGAAAATACAAACTGAGACATGGATGCACAGAAAAACAAGAAAAGAGACCAGCGCTGGGAATCGAACCCAGGTCCTCAGCAATCCGTGCTGCGTGCTATAACCCCTACACCACCGCTGGACAGGAATTTAGACACGAATTTTTCCTATGCATACATATCTCAGGTTGCTTATTTCTACTACGCTACTTATGCAGCAGCACTAGCGACATCTATGTTTTCGCTCTCATCGAGAGACGTCACATTCTATCGGAACCAACCGCTCACCCAGACAAGAGATGTCGCTACTAAGCAATCAAATTATGATTGGTTATTTGGAGTCTTTTTTATTTTTTTTTCAACTCCAAATTTGTTACTTTTACGGGTATCCCGTGAAACCATATCGAAAATACAAACTGAGACATGGATGCACAGAAAAACCAGAAAAAGAGACCAGCGCTGGGAATCGAACCCAGAAATAAGCAACCTGAGATATGTATGCATAGGAAAAATTCGTGTCTAAATTCCTGTCCAGCGGTGGTGTAGGGGTTATAGCACGCAGCACGGATTGCTGAGGACCTGGGTTCGATTCCCAGCGCTGGTCTCTTTTTTCTGGTTTTTCTGTGCATCCATGTCTCAGTTTGTATTTTCGATATGGTTTCACGGGATACCCGTAACAGTAACAAATTTGGAGTTGGAATAAAAATACAAAAAGACTCCAAGTAACCAATCATAATTTGATTGCTTAGTAGCGACATCTCTTGTCTGGGTGAGCGGTTGGTTCCGATAGAATGTGACGTCTCTCGATGAGAGCGAAAACATAGATGTCGCTAGTGCTGCTGCATAAGTAGCGTAGTAGAAATAAGCAACCTGAGATATGTATGCATAGGAAAATTCGTGTCTAAATTCCTGTCCAGCGGTGGTGTAGGGGTTATAGCACGCAGCACGGATTGCTGAGGACCTGGGTTCGATTCCCAGCGCTGGTCTCTTTTTCTGGTTTTTCTGTGCATCCATGTCTCAGTTTGTATTTTCGATATGGTTTCACGGGATACCCGTAAAAGTAACAAATTTGGAGTTGAAATAAAAAATACAAAAAGACTCCAAATAACCAATCATAGTTATAATTTAGTTAAGAATGGAAACATGGAAAGTCCTTTTTCGATTATGATGGTTTCTCATGTGGGGGTTTTGAGAGACGAACAATTTCAAAGGCTTTTTTTTATGTAGCCTGTATTATGTTCCACTACTGGGCAAAGGGCTCCCCTTTCCTCCGCCACTCTTCCCTGTCCTGTGAAAGCACCTGCCAATCGAGCTGAAAAATGCTCAGGTCGTCCGCCATCTCCTCTTGGGTCTGCCTCTGCTCCTATGCCCATCCCTCGGTTCCGATTCAGTTATGATTCGTGCCCATCGGTCCGGGTGCATGCGGCAGACATGTCCGGCCCAGTCCCCCTTCAGCTTGGCGGCTTTAATAGGCCTTATGTCAGAGAAAACACTTTTTATATTTTTGAGTTTTATGTCTAACGAAACTCGTTCGCCCAGGTGCTGTAATTAAAACTAGATTAAAGCCACTTCCAGTATCACTATGCATGATAGCTGTACTCGGACATAATGGAGTGATAATAGCATCGTGTCATTGCAGTAAATGAGTTACAGACAGTAGTGGCGCAGTAAAAAGTTTAGACCGGGGAGCGCTGCTTGGAACCTTACGTCGTTAGGACATAAATATTTGTAGAACTGTGTTAGTAAAAAGCTGGCTGAGCGTGACCCCGAGGGGTCCGTACTATAATTTGTATGTGTCTTTGAATAATTATTCAGTGTTAGCAGAGCCCCTCTCCTAAGCAAAATGTACGCAGTGTGGGGTCATTTTAGATGGTTGATACAGACAGACATAAAAAATCAGACTTATCTTATTAGTTGTGTTATACGAGAAAGAGTTAGGTATATTAGTTGTATGGTATGGTATGTGGTCGATGTGGCTTGCAAAATCGAACTTGGTCTTGAAAATCCGGTTACATAAAGCGCAGTGAATTAAAAAAAAGTTAAGTTAAGTAGTAAGTAGTGAAGGTAGAGAGTTACCTTCACACTAAATTTTAAGTTTCTAGGACAAAAGGACACGTCCGTTCGTCTGTCAAGACTTTTTTGTCAGGAACGTATGATGCTGAAATTAATACTCAAATCTACCTGCTACCATTTGAAGCAGTGAAAAATCAAACTTCTAAGTCAACGCTCAAAGCGCCGTGTCTACACGGTATTGTTAAAAAGCATTTAATCTTCTTATATTTTATATTAAAAAAAAACTTTACATCTGGCCAGTAACTTTTGAATCTATTGATATAACGATCCGATATTTACGAAGAAAAAACTAATTCCAAAATTTATTCAAAAAGTATCCCGCGGCGTTCCAATTTCAAAATCATCGTTCGAAATTCAAAACGCGCCGCACTTGTCGGCAAGTGATGCGTGGTCACGGGTCGAGTCAAGTGTATCTTGAATATGCCCTCGTTGATATGGAATTGTAGCCTTTAAAACTGATAAGATAGAATCGAGAATGGATTGAACATTTTGAAGTAGATGTTACGCAAAATGAACATATAGTCGCGACTTTTTTTGCGAGTTATTCAGATCTAGCCAATATTTTGTACAGGCTGTTGTTTTTTCTTTTGTACCAATTGCTTTTAAATAGGATGGTACATAAAGGTCTAACCAAGTAGGTCACCAATCAGTTGCGCGCTTAACCCCGAAGGATTGCTCATGAATCAGTAAAATATATTTATTTTTATTTTATTACTTTCGGACAAAAGATAAATGCCTACGTAAAAAAAACCTAATGCTAGGTAGGTACAGCTAAGTAAATTGCAGTTCATTGATCAAACACCTCCCCAGAGTTAGATGTTAATCCACCTAATAAGCATTTCAACATGAGCCGCAAGACGTTCACTCTTGAAATAAGTTTTGCTCAAAATTTCATTTTTAATATAAGTTTTTTTCTGACTGTACTTTTTGTTGACTGTACTTGTGTTGTCACCCAAACTACATTTGCAACCTACCAAATTCCAAGCTGAAGAGCTCTGTCCTGCGGAGACGATCCAGGCCGGACTACTAGGATAACACTACCAGATGCAGGTCAGTGGTAGCTTGTGCAAGGTCCGCCCGGATTGCTACCACCATCTTGCTCGCTAATCCTGCCGTGAAACAGCTGCTTGCACTGTTGTGTTTCGGCGTGGAGAGTAAGACAGCCGGTGAAATTACTGGCACTGAGGTATCCCATCTTAGGCTCTAGGTTGCAACGCATCTGCAATCCCCCTGGTGTTGCAGGTGTCTATGGGCGGTGGTGATCTCTTATCATCAGGAGACCCACTTGCTCGTTTGCCATCCAGTTGAACAAAAAAAAAAAGAAAAAGATTATTGTCATCATCATCATCCAGCCTATATACGTCCCACTGCTGGCACAGGCCTCCTCTCAGAACAAGAGGGCTTGGGCCACAGTTCCCACGCGGGCCAGTGGGGATTGGGACTTCAGACGCACCATTGAATTGTTTCGCAGGTTTGTGCAGGTTTCCTCACGATGTTTTCCTTCACCGCAAAGCTCGTGGTAAATTTCAAATGTAATTTCGCACATTAATTTCGAAAAACTCAGAGGTGCGAGCCGGGGTTTGAACCCACGACCCTCTGCTTGAGAGGCGATAGGTCAAACCACTAGGCCACCGCGGTGTACCAGATTATTGTGTTGTCACGCAATTTACATAAGTATACCAAATTTCAATTAAATCCAACTACTGAAAGTTGGTCGAATTTAACTTGCAACATTTGATTATAGACAGACAGACAGACAGACAACGGGACAGGTGAAACTAAAGAAAAGCCTGTAAAAAAGCTTCCCCCTTTGAACGTCACAATGAACGACAACGTGCCACTTACATTTTTTTTTATTCGACTGGATGGCAAACGAGCAAGTGGGTATCCTGATGGTAAGAGATCACCACCGCCCATAAACATCTGCAACACCAGGGCTATTGCAGATGCGTTGCCAACCTAGAGGCCTAAGATGGGATACCTCAAGTGCCAGTAATTTCACCGGCTGTCTTACTTTCCACGCCGAAACACAACAGTGAAAGCAAGCTAGAGCAAGATGGTGGTGGCAATCCGGGCGGAACTTGCACAAGGTCCTACCACCTGCAAACATTGATTGCCCGCAACTCTCGCAATATCGTCAGTCCAGTGGGGGGCCTATCAATGCTTCGTCTTCCGGTTTGTGGTCGCCACTCGAGGGTATTTCTTATCCAACGATTATCTTCGAGCTGTGTCGGTAACTTTAGTTCTTCGGCAAATTATCGCGCAAAGGAACTCCGAGAATAGCTCTCCTCATAGCTCGTCGCATGACTTCACTTCAGAGTCATGACAGAGGCTCAGGCCTCTCCAAGATGACAACAGTCAAGTAACACGTCTCAGAGCCACTTATTTAGAGAGGTACTTATTTTTCTAAACTTATCTTACCTATTCAATGTTAACTTTTTTGTCGACTTTACTTACATTGCCATCTTATTTACATTATTTGTATCAAAAACGTCAATTCGATCACTGTCTTCTTCTTCTCTTTTAAAATATGGCTTTTCTGTCCTAATTAATAGGACAATTTCGCCAGTGTCAAAGTAGTGCCTCTTTGAGAGGGACGTTGTACGGTGGTTGTAGTTTTTGCAACTTGTTAGTAAAATTCCAGAAACCACGTGGAGACAACTTGCGCATTAAAAAATGACAGACAAAAGAGCAATATAGAATTTTGTGATCACTGTTCACTGTTAAGGTTAATCGTCGCATAAAAACTTCAACTAGCCAAAGAAACAGAAATAGCAAAATTAGATATTGTCTACATCCGCCATGTTCGAATGCTACAAATCGAATCCAATTCGATCACTGAAACTACTTAGTAATCTTCGATATAAACTAAACGTCACATCAAATGCAAGCTTCAAAAAACCCACACCAACTTACCAAAAAGGGCGACGGCACCAAACCAGTGTATACAGAACACAAAATAACAGCACCCTGTAACCAATAGCTATTGCGATAGTGCCTTTTCTTCTGCCACTTCGACTAACGATGTCATTCGCCGTCTGACGAGTTATTGAGACTTTTTTCAAGAGAAGCCGGGGCTCCGTGAAGTGCAGATGTCCAACGGATGGAAGTGGCTTTAGAAAACCGGCCATATGCGAGTCGGACTCGCGCACGAAGGGTTCCGTACCATCTATACAACATTCATTAGACATTAGCAAAAAACGGCAAAAAATCACGTTTGTTGTATGGGAGCCCCCCTTAACTTATTTTATTCTGTTTTTAGTATTTGTTGTTATAGCAGACACAGTTATACATAATCTGTGAAAATTTCAACTGTCTAATTATAACGGTTCATGAGATACAGCCTGGTGACAGACGGACGGACAGCGAAGTCTTAATAATATTATAGGGTTTCCGTTTTTACCATTTGGGTACGGAACCCTAAAAATAATAATAGAGATAGTGGGAAAAGGAGACAGGGTAAAGATTTTTTTTAAATTAGTACAGTACAGTTCTCCAGTTACTTCTAACCAAGGCATTATGGAAGGTATATGGGGGAGGCATAATGTCCAACATTGGACTTCGTACGGCTGATATGACGACATAGAGCGTTTTCAGATTATCCGATCCGATATCGGATCATATTTTATACATTTTACTTGCCCCGATATCGTCTTATACCGATATCGGATCGGATAATATGAAAATGATGTATGACGATGATGATTCTACTATACACATTACAGATACTAGGGATATTAGATAATTAGGGATACAGATTTGACATTTGCTGCAATTGCGTAATGACACACAAAGATACTTAATTATTATACAAACATACACACATTTATACCTAAGTAATCATGGTAGCTCAGTAGTATGATCGATATTCTCTCAAGCAGACGTCATGGCTTCGAGGCCAGTCACCTGTAAGCTACCACGAGCTTTATGCTGAAAGAAAACATCGTGAGGAAACCTGCACAAACCTGCAAATTTAATGGTGTGTTTGGAGTTCCCAATCCGCGCTGGACCGGCTAGAAACTACGGCTCACTCTCATTCCGAGGGAAGGCCTGCGGCTGCAGTGGGAATATATAGGCCGAAATGACAATTATGATGACACTTTCAAACTTTCACAATTATACAACACGTAGGTACCTTAGTAGGTATTAGTAGGACTGGTAAAAAATAGTATGTATGTATGTATCTATTTATTGGTTGTCTGAAAGAGATCGCTTTTTAGCGATAAGACTTCCTATTGTTTACCTGATTTTTTAAATTTTGTAATGTCTCTGTACTGCTTTTGGTGATCAAAAAAGAGAATATTTGTATTGTATTGTATTGTACGTATGTATAAACTCTTTATCGTACAAAAGAAAAGAAAAAAAAACAATTGACAAACTTTGAGATACTTGTACAAAGGACATTAAGGGCCATTAGGTTATTAGGGGTTATTTGCCAGAATGTTAGTACCAATGACCTATGACCATCTAGGCTGCACCTGTCACGTGGGTCCATTGATTACAATTACTCAGTGCAGATCCAACGTTGGTCCCAAGCAAATACCCCTAACTACGCTTTCGCGTCTCCTAAATCTACTCCCATGCCTCTTCCACCTCTTTATCTCTTTGCTGACTATAATTATGTCTGCTAAAAGATTGAATAGTCGCGCTGCGCACTTCCTGAGGGTGGACGAGCCGTTGCTCGTTAGGGTAGGGGGGGGACGTGAGATAGGGGTAGGATTGATAGGTAATAACTAGTAGTCGGTATGAAACTACCGTCAGACTCACTCATAATTAATCATCATCATGCCAGCCTATATATGTCCCACTGCTGGGCACAGGCCTCCTCTCACAATGAGAGGGCTTGGGCCGTAGTTCCCACGCGGGTTAAATAGAGTTTAACTCGACATGTTTCGGGCTAATACGTAGCCCTTGCTCTAGGAGCAACGCGACTCGGTGGCTGCTGCAACACGCGCACTGCGCGCCACCGCGCGGCAACCCGATGAAACTAATACTGGCGCAACCACCCACGTTATATCATCGTCGTTTTCTTCTTTTTAACCCCCGACGCAAAAAGAGGGGTGTTAAATTGAAGATTGTTTTTTGGAGTCTTTTTGTATTTTTTATTTCAACTCCAAATTTTGTTACTTTACGGTCATCCCGTAAAACCCACATCGAAAATACAAACTGAAACATAGATGCACAGAAGAACCAGAAAAATAGACCAGCGCTGGGAATCAAACCCAGGTCCCCGGCATTCTGTGCCACGTGCTATATCGCTACACCACCACTGGATAGGGGTACAGACACGAATTTCTCCTATGCACCACATATCTCAGCTCGTTTGTTTCTTATTTAGTCACTTAAGCAGCGACACTAGCGACATCTATGTATGCTGTAGCCCTCATCGAGAAATTTTCAGCATTACATTGGAACTAACCGCTCACCCGGACAAGAGATGTCGTTATTAAGCAATCAAATTAAGATTGGGGTGTTATAAGTCTGACCGCTATATGTGTCTGTGTGGTTGTCTTTGGCACCGTAGCTCTTAAACGTATATTTATTATTATTTATGTCCTGATAAATTATTCGGATTTTGAAGTTGAAGTTTGAGGAAGAAAAGTAAAAAATGACCAGTATGGTATTTTCATATTCATTTCAAACGATACTTGATTGATATACTTCGGGAGTATTTGTAAGCTTCCGAGTTTACCCGAACGCTAGACATTATATATGTGAAAGTTTGTGAAGATGTCTGGATATTCGGATGTTTGGATGTTTGTTACTCAATCACGTCTAAACCGCTGAACCGATTTAGATGAAATTCGGTATACAGATAGTTTGAGTCCCGGGAAAGGATATAGAATAGTTTTTATCCCGGAAAATTTCTTAGTTCCCGCGGGAAAGCGATAAACGAATATTAAGCGGACGGAGTCGCGTGCAACAGGCTAGTATAATATAGTGACGTAACTGCGAGGGCGTTCTAATTCGTAATTGCGCCCCCTAGAGGGCGACACGGGCGATTAAACTGGCGCGCCCGCAAGCTTTGTCGTTTGGTTATTGATTGAGGGCATGTACTGATCTATTGAATAATGTTTTTCCATCGTATTTTGTATAAGTTCATATTATTTTAACCTTTCTTTCTCTGAACTGAAACAATTACTTTGCCCACCCGCAACCTTATGATAGCGACGCTTATGCAAAAAATGTGTGTTCATGCAGTTTCTCCACCCCACACCGTAAGGACATTAGCGATCCCTTCAAATAGCGAACCTACTGTGTTCAAAATAAAGTTGTGTTAAATACTTATGATGTAAGTATAGATATCATTTAATAATAATTGTAAATCTGTTAAAAAAATATACCTCGTTGAGTTTCTTGCCGGATTCTTCTCAACAGAGGTTTTTCCGAACTGGTGGTAGATTTCCTTTTTGACATTCATAAGTGCTTGTTTTAGCCTAAATTGAATAAAGATATTTTGACTTTGACTTTGAACACACACAAATCACAGAAGCCCATCTATCAACATCACCACAGTACACGCGTTTCGAACTCAACCAAAGCTCATCTGCAGAGCAACACAACCGTTCACCATGCTACCAGATTGAGACTAAGAAACCAAAACAAATGTTCTTATTTGTCACTATAACTCCCCAAGTTCCCGCTTTATTTTTCTCAAACAAATGATTGACAAATTACTTGCTTTCTCTATTTGCTACAGGAAACTTTAGTTATCTAGTCACAGTATGCTACCTGAGATATGTACACATAGGAGAAATTCGTGTCTAGATTCCTGTCCAGCGGTAGTGTAGGGGTTACAGCACGCAGCACGGATTGCTGAGGACCTGCGATTCCCAGCGCTGTCTCTTTTTCTGGTTTTCTGTGCATCCATGTCTCAGTTTGTATTTTCGATATGAACACAACACACAACACATTATTCACTACAACTGTAGTATATCTTGACAAGTTTGTGCGTGACACCTGTGCCCTATTTCACGCTACAAGTTACAATTTACAAGCGGTAGTCTCTTTTTACTAACATACTGTTAAACAAAGAGTACCGCTTGTAAATTGTAACTTGTAGCGTGAAATAGGGCACTCTGATAGAACCCTGTTGCAGTCTTTGTTTGTTTTATGCCGAGTTGGGACCATTTCGGGCACGAGCAAATATTTGTAATAATATTTTGTATTTTTTAACTTTTACTTGTCTGGATCCCGAATAAACTTTTTTCATTCCATTTCGTTTAAATTACAAAAGTGTGTGTGTGTGTGTGTGTGTGTGTGTGTGTGTGTCTACCTATCGACTTACATATTTTCAAGGCCCGCTCAAACGACGATCTCAATGATACCCTCAATACCTTCTGCCTTCGTTCATAGCTAAGTACCTGCGGCAAGGGGGGGCTGTGGGGGGGATATCAAGATAAAAACAAACAAATTCGTCCATCACGAACTGGAATAAGCGACACATCAACGCTGGAGAATAATTATTCAAATGTTATAGGGCAATATCGCAGACGAGGTAGCGACAGCAGAGACGAAGGGTTTGACGTTGGCATCGTACTAATCATCCCAGCCTATATACGTCCCACTGGGCACAGGCCTCCTCTCAGAACAAGAGGGCCATACCCATAGTTCTCACGCGGGCCCAGTGCGGATTGGGAACTTCACACGCTCCATTGAATGGCTTTGGTTGTGCAGGTTTCCTCACGATGTTTTCCTTCACCGCAAAGCTCGTGGTAAATTTCAAATGTAATTCCGCACATGAATTTATAGGAGTATAATAAGCTTTCAAATATTACTATTGTAACTTTAATTATTCTAATCTAAGACAAGACAATAGAGACCTCTTAGCGTTGGCCACTGACCCTGAAGTTAGCTTTAGTTTTATGTGTCCTAGCATTAGAAGTGACAGCATGGTGTCATCTATTGAGCATTAACATGTCAAACACTAGGACACTTTATGTATTAGCCGTTACCCCCGACTCCGGCCGCGCAGAATTTATTTAATCGCCATCCCGTGGTAGCTATGCAATTTTCCGGGATTAAAACTATTGTATGTCCTTCCCCGGGACTCAAAATATTTGTGTACCGAATTTCACCTAAATCGGTTTTAGCGGTATAGACGTGATGATCGAAAATACAAACTGAAATATAGATGCACAGAAAAACCAGAAAAATAAGACCAGCGCTGGGAACCGAACCCAGGTCCTCGGCATTCCGTGCCGTGTGCTATACCGCTTCACCACCGCTGGACAACGATACAGACACGAATTTCTCCTATGCACCTCATATCTCATCTTGTGTTGTTTCTTATTTAGCCACTTAAGCAGCGACACTAGCGACATCTATGCCCTAGCCCTCATTGAGAAACATTTCGGCACTCCATCGGAACTAACCGGAGAAAGTCTGTATCGTTGTCCAGCGGTGGTGTAGCGGTATAGCATACGGCACGGAATGCCGAGGACCTGGGTTTGATTCCCAGCGCTGGTCATATTTTTCTGGTTTTTCTGTGCATTTATATTTCAGTTTGTATTTTCAATATAGGTTTTACGGGATGACCGTAAAAGTAACAAAAAATTTGGAATTGAAATAAAAAATACATAAAGATTCCAAAAAACCAATCTTAATGTGATGAAGTAGTTTAACAAAAAAAAAATAAACAGACATATTTAAGTGTAATATTAGTAGGATAGAGTTTTTTCTGCTATCCCTACGAAATATTATCGAGGCCGATCTAGAGCAAAAATATGATAATCGTTAACCGCCTCCGACAAATGAGGTACAACCGGCGACGCAGGTACCAGGGATTAATGATTCGCGATGTTTGTACATTGCTCATTATATTTGAATAATGGAGGCGATACTTTGGCGCCGGGATGTACCTTCGGGCAAGAGGACTCATAATCAACTGATATTGTGGACTTAGATCAAAAACCGAGAGCCGAAGGTTCCGAATAATACGCAGAGAAAGTTTGATTTAGTTAAACTTTTACTTTTATTTAGAAATAATACGAAAACGGGACTTAAAATTCGGCATGTAGAGTTTTTCAGTCACTGACAAAAAGGAACGAGTTGCCTTTTTTATCTGTTTTTGTAATTTCACAGGTTTAGGTTTTTGATTAAATTACTGATTTTTCAAGGAAAATGATTAAATGCATTGCTTATGTAAAGATCCTGCGTGATTTGAAAGAAAGAAAAGAAAAAAGAAAGAAAAACATTTATTCGTGACATTTTTTACAAATAAAAGAAAAAGAAAAAAGGAAATAAATTTTCTCACGAAATGGTCCCAACTCAGCTTGATGTCAACCTTGCGGCCGACGCTGCTCTTCCGTTCTTTGATCATATCTCTTAGAGATTTGGCCATTTCCCTGCAACATATACAAGACGGGACCAAAGAAAAAGAAAGTTAGTTTTAGTTTACTTTTTTGTTTGTTTTTTGTAAGCCCTCTCATTTTGAGAGGAGGCCTGTGCCCAGCTGTGGGACGTAAATAGACTGGGATGATGATGATGTTGATTTTTGTAATGTCGTATTTTACTTATTGTATAATTATATCGTGTATCTAAACGGAAAGTTTTTTTTTATTCGACTGTATGGAAAACGAGCAAGTGGGTCTCCTGATGGTAAGAGATCACCACCGCCCATAAACATCTGCAACACCAGGGGTATTGCAGATGCGTTACCAACCTAGAGGCCTAAGATGGGATACCTCAAGTGCCAGTAATTTCACCGGCTGTCTTACTCTCCACGCCGAAACACAACAGTGCAAGCACTGCTGCTTTACGGTAGGATTAGCGAGCAAGATGGTGGTAGCAATCCGGGCGGATCTTGCACAAGGTCCTACCACCTTTCTTAAATTTATTCATTCAATAAACAATTTATGCGTCATAAAGTACATTCCGCCGTTATTCTTAGCGTTAATTAGTTCTTTATAAAGTACTCGAGGACTCACGAGGATATACTTCAGCCTGAACTAAGACAGGCTCTTTCCTCCAATTTGCGAAGCTAACGAGGTCACTATCACCGTCACGGAAATTCGGTAAAAGGTTTACTTCTTACTTCCATTTAGTGCTTCAAGTAGCGCCCTGAAGAGAACTAAGATACCACCCAGAAACCAATTGGCTAGAGTTGTTTGTTCACTGAATGAATGCTCCTAAGTAGTACAATTGTGCAAATTTACTGATGTGGTTTTTTAATTCATTTATTACACTAATATGTAATAAATAGAGTTGAATTATCACTGTGCCCGGTGTAGAAAACTCCTTGGAGTTTGGTACTTTTGGTATATTTTTTGTAAAGTTCTTTTTTTGTATATTTTTCTTTTATGTGTCACTTGTCATTATTGCTTTGTGTTGTGTGGTTGTGTTATCAAGTCAAAATATTATATTTCAATTTTATCATATTATTTCTTTGTTTGCTTTTAGTTATTTATTACAGTCCACTCATAAGTTTCACCCGGTTTTAGAATAGGACGGTACCATTTCTTCCTGTCGGTGTACAAGGCCATTAAGTACCTTAAGTTTTCTAGGATGGTCCATATTATATTTTTATCGATAGGAGACTTATTATGTAGCTCACTCCTGTAGATAGATATTTTTTTTCACTTTCCGCTCTTTTGTAAAAATAAATTGAAACTTTATTTCGGCAAACCACAAGTTTCGTGGGATTAATATGTTTTGTGTCTCGGTCTGTTTGATTTAAAAAAAAGAGGTCGAACTACAGCTGTCAGTTGTCAAATGTCGCCATACCTACATACGTGCGTGTAAAGCCGAGTTTAGACTTGCAAGAAAAATCGTGCAAGTTGCATTACATTGCGGCGCTCGATTGACCACTACAAACTCGTTGGCTTTACGGCCTCGCAATGTAATGCAACTTGCGCTTGTATTTTTTGTATTTGTACAATACCGAATTTCATCTAAATCGGTTCAGCAGTTAAGCCGTGATGAGGTAACAAACAAACAGACTTACAAACTTTCGCATTTATAATATTAGTGGGATTAGTTTAATTAATTTTAAACCACCTTTTATTTCTTTTGTCGTTTAAAATAAACAGCCGTTTAACATGCCATTAGCAGCACTTACCTGTAACCGATAACGCCATGTTGGTTCAAGTCGCGTGTTGCCATTGACTGACATTTGGAACTACAATTAAAAATTCTTAATCGTTCATTAGGGAATATTATTGCTTGCTTAAGGGACTGGGCCGGTCAAGACATAGATTAGCACGCAGAAGCGACAGTGGGCTCTGCTGAAAATCAGCATTGCTGCACTCACTGTGTAGCAACACATTGTCATGCTGAATGGAGACCCTTTTTCGGTGACACTTGGTGTCATCGCCACAATCGTACGGGGTAAATTATACTTATATTAATTATATATTATTGTTTTTTGTGTTTGGTGTCAATTGGGACCGTAAATAAATTACTTTTATTTTTTCTTTCTTTCTTTCTAGAATAATTTTGAATTTTAATATGATTTAAAATATATTTAAATATTTTCGGGGTAGGCATGTTTTATTGAATCTGACTGTTATTGTTGAAATTAGCCACTGGCCGCAGTAAGGGAGAAGACAATACGGCTAGGGTATTTGTAATTTGTTTTAGAAATATGACGTGGGTACTTGAAGTTTTTCAATGACAAATTTTTAATGATTATTTTGGTTTCTTAGTCCTACGTCTATGAGGCATAGTGAATGATTGTGTAGCTCTGATAATGAACCAATCAATCCAGAGGGATGTGTTCGAAACGCGTCAGCGTGTGACGGTGGTGATAATTGGCTTTGTTGAGTGTGTGTGACAGTGAGGAGGTTTTGTAGCATAGACGTGGACAATGATAAGGTGACGAATTAGCAAAGTAACTCATCATCACCCCAGCCTATATACGTCCCACTGCTGGGCACAGGCCTTCTCAGAACAAGAGGGCAAAGTAATTCTTTATAGATAATTGACATGTACTTTCGCAAGTTACGCCTGGTTCAATAATTATGTAGGGCAAAACTCGCCATAGGTACTTATACTTGACGAAATGAACTTTCTATGCCACATATGTCTGATCTATGGTCTAGAGCTAAGTAAGCTAGTGTTATTTACTTACTCCAAATATTCAATGGAGTTAGTACCTATCTACCTACACCCTATTGTCATGAGGGTATGGTAACGTTTAAACAAATAAGTTCTTTTTTAAATGAAGATACCTACATATGTAGTTTAGTTTAGGTAGTTAATAAGAGTAAATAAGTCAGGTTATTTATTATATTTTGTATTTAACATACAAAACGTGCAGAACTGATCGTCATTTTTCCTACAAATTTGTACACCCTTATGTAATTCAATTAAGATTTTAAAAATAAACTTACTATATTTTTAAGAACATATAAAATAGAGTAGCAAACAGACAGTTAACTGGTAGTAAATTAGCACACCCGTAATACCAAAGGATCGTAGCATTGCCAGCAGAGAACTAAGATTGAATGCCATTATATGCCAGTAATTTCACTTAAGTATACAGCATGTGGCAACGGCAGGACTCGCTTCTTGGCAAATTTCAGTTAGAGAATGGAATGTTTCGTAATTCTAAGTACAAAACATTGATTTTTCTTTTAAGATATTTTTTCCTGCCGTCGTTTTATGTTTTTGAAATAATCATGTATGTAAGGAAGAACATAATAATATGTGATTTTCCCACTAACGTCGATAAGCCAAAGGCTACTAGAAATATAGGGAAGCTTAAAGTTCCATCTTACAGACTGGCTAAAACCAAAAAGTCGTTTCTGGGAAATTGCATACGTTTTTATAATAAAATTCCAAATAATATTATAAATGAAACAGATACAAAATTCAGATTTATTGTCAAGAAGACATTAATATCTAAGGCGTATTATAAAGTTAATGATTATATCATGGACAGGGATATTTGGAAATAATTCCGATCCGCATTAGCGATCCCTTCAAATAGCGAACCTACTGTGTTAAAAATAAAGTTGTGTTAAATACTTGTGATATTGTAAATCTGTTAAAAAAAATATACCTCATTGAGTTTCTTGCCGGATTCTTCTCAACAAAGGTTTTTCCGGACCGGTGGTAGTTTTTTTTTTGATATTCATAAGTGCTTTTGTTACCTATAGCCTAAATTGAATAAAGATATTTTGACTTTGACTTTGATATAACACTAAACAAGCAAAACCTTCCTTCCTGAACTCGTTATAAATATCGTCAATCAACCGATTAATCGTCATAAAATGAATCCGATGTGCGTGACTGCAAAGTTAACCCATTATTGTAACGAGTCCGATAATTGCTCCATCGCAAGGGTTAAAATGCGGAACGATTGGGTGGTAAAATTGGCGTTTTGTTAATCATTGGGGGGGTTAATGATTATCGGGTTTGTAGTTGTAGATAGTTTGTTTGATTTGATAATGATGATGGAAATGTTGGTAACAAAGGAATCCTTTGATTTTTCTACAGACTTAAAACTTATGTCGTACCCGGTTTTTAAATGGGACGGGCCCTTGAGCAACCTTTCAACCTTTTTCATGACACGATCCCTTTTAAATAAATATTTCACAGCAGGTTGAAAAACACTGCCGAGTTTAGACTTGCAAGAAAAATCATGCAAGTTGCATTACATCGCGAGGCCGTGAAGCCAACGAGTTTGTAGTGGTCAATCGAGCGCCGCAATGTAATGCAACTTGCACGATTTTTCTTGCAAGTCTAAACTCGGCTTTAGAGCAATACGGGCTTAGGTCGCGGGTGAGCAAAGAAATTATTTTAGTTCGTCAACAAAACAGTTTAATCGACGCAAAAGTAGTATACGCTAGAAAGTAGAAAGAACTTGGCTTGGAGATAATTTTCATGAGTAGGATATTATAAGATACTTTCTATCCCGAAAAATAGCGTAGCTCCCGTGGAATACGACGACCGGATGGCCAAGTGATTAGGGAACCTAACTACGAAGCTTGGGGTTCCGGGTTCGATTCCCGGCCGGGGCAGGTATTTGTATGAATAATACGAATGTTTGTTCTCGGGTCTTGGATGTTCAATATGTATTTAAGTATGTATTTATCTATATAAGTATGTTTATCCGTTGCCTAGTATCCATAGTACAAGCTTTGCTTAGTTTGGGACTAGGTCAATTGGTGTTGTCCCATGTTTTTTTTTTAATATAGCGATGATCAACCTTTCATAGTCGAAGTCGCGGGCAACAGTTTTCTTTATATATTAAAAATAAAGTCAATTCCTGCCGTCTGTACGCTTAGATCTTTTAAAATAAACAACGGATTTAATGCGGTGGTTACCATCACTCACAGAAGTATTATAATGTATAACAAATATACTAGCGACGCGCCTTGGCTTCAAGCGTGTAGTTTTTGAAAAATTAAGCATAAAAAAATATTTTTTTTTTTCAATTGTACCGTGGTGGCCTAGTGGTTTGACCTATCGCCTCTCAAGCAGAGGGTCGTGGGTTCAAACCCCGGCTCGCACCTCTGAGTTTTTCGAAATTCATGTGCGGAATAACATTTGAAATTTACCACGAGCTTTGCGGTGAAGGAAAACATCGTGAGGAAACCTGCACAAACACCTGCGAAGCAATTCAATGGTGCGTGTGAGAAGTTCCCAATCCGCACTGGGCCCGCGTGGGAACTATGGCCCAAGCCCTCTTGTTCTGAGAGGAGACCTGTGCCCAGCAGTGGGACGTATATAGGCTGGGATGTACCGAGCGTACCCGGGGCAGGTCGCTAGTATTACATAAATTAAAACATCACAAGGAATTATGAAGCTCACATCGCAAGAAAGCTACTATATTATTCGGTTTCGTGTAACGGCGAGGTAGGCATTGTTAAATAATATAATAGTGCGTATGACACGCCGCCCCGGGGGTACATATTTCAACAGCGTTTGACCAGAACTATGGCGGAGCGATGAGATTTTGGATGTGGTAAGGTGGGGTACCTATTTTGATTGGAGTTCATCATCATCATCCCAGCCTATATACGTCCCACTGCTGGGCACAGGCCTCCTCTCAGAACAAGAGGGCTTGGGCCGTAGTTCCCACGCGGGCCCAGTGCGGATTTGGAACTTCGCACGCACCATTGAATCGCTTCGCAGGTTTGTGCAGGTTTCCTCACGATGTTTTCCTTCACCGCAAAGCTCGTGGTAAATTTCAAATGTAATTCCGCACATGAATTTCGAAAAACTGCTTGAGAGGCGATAGGTCAAACCACTAGGCCACCACGGCTTCATTGGCTTGATTCTCTATTTTGATTGGAGTTACCGAATTATATTAAAAACATGAATATTCCTATTTTTTTTATAATTATATAACTTACATAACTTAACTTATTATATATTAGCCGGGGTGGCCTAGTGGTTTGACTTATCGCCTCTCAAGCAGACGGTCGTGGGTTCAAACCCCGGCTCGCACCTCTGAGCCTTTCGAAATTCATGTGCGGAGTTACATTTGAAATTTACCACGAGCTTTGCAGTGAACGAAAACATCGTGAGGAAACCTGCACAAACCTGCGAATTCAATGGTGCGTGTGAAGTTTCCAATCCGCGCTAGGCGTGCGTGGGAAATAGGCTGGGATGGAAGGTAGGGCATATTACTGTAACGGACTAGTTTCCTAAAAAAAAAAATCTAATTAGTGTGGCCGTTATCAGATAGTATTGGAATGGAGACCTACGGGGAGGCCTATGTCCAACAGTGGATGTCATACAGCTAAACTAAAAGAACTTCCTTGCTCACCCGCGACCTTATGATAGCTAAGCTTATGCAAAATATGCGTGTTCATGCAGTTCCTCCACCTCCACACTGTAAGAACACACACAAATCACACAATCTCATCTATCACCACCACCACACTACACTGACGCGTTACGAACTCAACCAGAGCTCATCTTCAGAGTAACACAACCGTACACCATGCTACCCGATGTAAGACTACCAGCATGCATGTTAGCATGGTGTACGGTTGTGTTACTCTGAAAATGAGCTTTGGTTTCATTGAATTTCATTGATATACATCTTGTAGTTTTCGAGTAAAATACCTGTGACATACAGACGGACGGAAAGACAGACAGACAGACTTGACGAAACTATAAGGGTTCCGTTTTTGCCATTTTGGCTCCGGAACCCTAAAAAACAGATTTACAGTATGGAGGTGAAAGAGCTACATAAACACAGATTTGTTGCATAAACGTAGCTAACATAAGGTCGCGGGTGAGCAAAGTAATTGTTTTTAGTTCAGATTGCCTTCTCCATTATTCTTTCAGCATGGCCCTGAACCCTGACCCAATAGTGGACAGCCCTTAATAAATATTTATCCCTACACAGCGCCGAATTATGACTCCACTAATTTGCTCTTAATTATAATATTTATACGTTTATTTAGGTTCAATGGGATAGTTGAAAATTTGTTTGCCGTAAAATCCCGGGGTTTTGGGCCATGTTGTTTTTGTTTCGGTAAATTGTGACAGTTTTAACAATTGTTATTTAAGGTATATTATGTTAAAGGGGTTGAAATGGGTTATTATACGAAATTGAATCTAATATATGTAATAATATGATTAAAACCAAGGACATACATACTTAGGCCATATCAATAAATAAAAAATTTTTTTTTCACCCCGATGACAAACGAGCAAGCTGCGCTCCTATGGTGAAGATCACCACCGCCTATACATACCACAAACACACACATCACACGTTGCCCAACCTAGAAGCCTAAGATATACTCAAGTGCCAGTAATTTCACCGGCTGCTTACTCTCAGAGTGAAACACAACAGTGCAAGCACTGGTGTTCACGGCAGGATTAGCGAGCAAGATGGTGGTAGCAAACCGGGCGGACCTTGCACAATGTCCTATCTATCACTGCTTTAAACAAAATATCGAATTAAAAAAATAATATTTATTCCCACTAATATTGTAAATGCAAAAGTTTGTAAGTCTGTTCGTTTGTTAGGTACTTCATCACATCTAAGCCGCTGAACCGATTTCGATAAAATTCGGTATTCAGATAGTTTGAGTCCCGGGAAACGACATAAGATAGTTTATATCTCAGAAAATTTGCATAATTCCCGCGGGATAGCGATAAACGAGTTCTACGCGGACAGAGTCGCGGGTATTAGCTAGTTAAATCCAAAAAAAGACCCCAATGGCATGGTGCCAACAGAATGGCAGCGTTCCCTCATTCCTATAGTGAAGTTAATTCGTTGAGAGAGAAAGTCAACGAATTACCTTCACTATAGGAATGAGCAAACTCATAATGATGGGCAAAGCGGCAGGCAAAAGAGCAGTGGGTCCTAGGAAGAAATCGTGGCTACGCAATATCCGGGAATGGACGGGAGTTAAGAGCGCCGCGGAGCTTTTTAGACTGGCAAAAGATCGAATTAGATATGCGGAGCTGACTGCCAACCTTCACTAGTTGGAGAGGCACTTGAAGAGAGAGAGATAGGAATGAGGGAACGCTGCCATTCTGTTGGGCACCATGCCATTGGGGTCTTTTTTTGGATTTAAATAGCTAATACCCGCGACTCTGTCCGAGTAGAACTCGTTTATCGCTATCCCGCGGGAATTATGCAAATTTTCTGAGATAAAGCGAGAGAAAGCTGCAAGCTCTTTGGTCTCCAGTAGATTTGACCAGCCGCTTTTGTACTCCATTATTTATTTTGAATTCGCCGGGATCCCATAGACCCAGGGTCTCAAAACTGACAGCACCTAAAGTTTTATTTGTAATTTGTCTCTATCACAACAGCAATTCATCATCATCATCATCAGCCTTCAGCAGTCCACTGCTGGGCATAGGCCTCCCCCAATGAGCGCCATTGCGTTTCGCAGATCGTCACTCATCCAGTAATTGCTTACTTCCAGGCCTAGGCAATAATGTACTATTACTTTAAACATTTCACTGATAAACTGCTTCCCAAACCTGTATAACTGAATCTATAACAGTACAACATCCAGCGGCACCACTGCATATAAATCAAAATGCCCCCAAAAATCGAACGGCGGCCCTCAGAGGCATCTTCAGTAGAATTGATGTTGTCGATAAATCAGATGGTTCCTCTGTCTGTGTGTGCTGTGACGCCCAAACACTTGACTAATCGAAATTTATGGGACGGCGGTTTGCGGTGTTCAGTATGAGAGACGACGATTTTTTTAATCAAAAAAATGTGAGAGTAGGCTTGTGCCCAGCAGTGGGATGTATATAGGCTGGAATTATGACGATGATTGTGATAGTGAAAAAAAAATTGAATGACAAGACATCATTTCGCCATGATTATTTTGTCCTAATGTAATGTTTTTTACATTGTCGATTGTCCTAATTGTTAGTTATACGTGGTTATACTGAAACCTTTAACTTTTCAGGAATAAAATAAACCCATCCTAACCCATTATAAGTAACAAGGCAGAAGTTGTTATATTGGAAAACATTTAAATTTTAACAGAAAATTTAAATAAATAAAATCCATACTATACTATATACTATATAATATATACTATTATACTATATATACTGTGTACTTATAATTATACTATAATATTATAAATGCGAAAGTAACTCTGTCTGTCTGTTACGCTTTCACGCCTAAATCGCTGAACCATTTTTGATGAAATTTGTTACAGCTATCTTTTATCGCAAAAAAGAGGCTTTAAGAGGTTGAAATAGGGGATGAAAGTTTATATGGTGGAAGTTCGTCACTGTCGAAGACAAAATCATGAAACTTGTTAAATATAATTATCGTTATAGACCTTATTTAATTAATGTTAACATGAGCGAAGTCATTGATACAGGTTAGTTATAATTATTAGTACATTTAGGACCTGTTCACCACTCTTAGATATATTTTAAGTGACAGATAAATGTGATGCCGTCTCTATTAATTCAGACAAAACGAACAGAGACGACAGCTCAGTTATCTATAAATATAAATATCATGGGACCCTTGACACCAATTGACCTAGTCCCAAACTAAGCAAAGCTTGTTCTATGGATACTAGGCAACGGATAAACATACTTATATAGATATTAAACATCTAAAACCCGAGACCAAACATTCGTATTACTCATACAAATATCTGCCCCGGCCGTCGAACCCGGGACCTCAAGCTTCGTAGCCAGTTTCTCTAACCATTTGGCCATCCGGTACTCAAATATCTGTCACATAAAATTTCAACACATGAAACAGCAGGGCTACTACGAAACTCGAAACTTGAAGTTCGTATCGCGTCCCTCTCGCTCTCGTGTTAAATAGTATAAGTGTCAGAGGGACCGCACGACACGAACTTCCAGTTTCGAGGTTCTCAGAGTCCCCTGGTTAGGACAAGCGTATTGCATCAATGAAGCATTAGTGGGGTCACATTTTTACCTATCACTCGCATTTTCCGATGCGCGATCGACTAATGGGTTCATTGTCGAGAGCCATCAACACGTATCTTTTATTTTACACGAAAAAATAGTAGATTTTATAACAAGAGCATAAAACGAGCCATTTTACCCGAGACGTGCAGTCGTGACGTGAGTTGCAGGTGGTAGGACCTTGTGCAAGGTCAGTCTGGATTGCTACCACCATTTTGCTCGCTAATCATGCCGTGAAGCAGCAGTGCTTGCACTGTTGTGTTTCGGCGTGGAGAGTAAGACCGCCGGTGAAATTACTGGCACTTGAGGTATCCCATCTTAGGCCTCTAGGTTGGCAACGCATCTGCAATACCCCTGGTGTTGCATATGTTTATGGGCGGTGGTGATCTCTTACCATCAGGAGACCCACTTGCTCGTTTGCCATCCAGTCGAATAAAAAAAAACGTTCTTATAGCCACCCGAGCCGGTACGGCGAGGGGAAAATGGGTTTAATGCTCGAGTTTTACACTCTGCTTTTCACTTCGATTGCGAGGAAATGAAATAGCAACAGTGGAAACAATTGTCCACTTACTATTTACCTTTCATTTTTCATGCACTACTATATAATTAGTTTTTTTTTTTAGTTTTCTTGATTTATTTTTACTTTTATATCAATTTAAAATTATAAAAAATATATATAGAAAGTTTTTGTTTGTTGCTGTTGACACCTGATTACCTTAGTCTTAGACGAAGATTTTACTTTATGCACTAGAGCATAAAAAGTCATTTTATAACACACGAACACAAACATAACACGAACATTACGAGCATGAGAAGTGAAAAGATATTTAAACTTAAAAATGCAAAGGCTGTTAAGTGTTTTGTATTTAAATCATCGTCCCAGCATGCATGGCACAGGCCTCCATTCAGAATATTCCAGAATCAAATTCTTATTATTTTTTTAATTTATGACAGTGGAAGCATTCTACGTTTCCCCTGAACGTAGATATAGTTAGTGTTTAGTTTTAATTTTGTAACTGAGGGACCCCATACATCCCTGTATTATTATTATTCTCTTCTTGTATTTTTTTCTTTAATTTTATACTGCAGTTTTTAAGTATTTTATTTGTAATTATTTTATTTTATAAAAAAAAAAAATACTTTCTGCGAAGTTTCTTGCGGCGCATTCTTCTTGGCAATGATCGTCTTTCCGAAAGCGCTGGTAGTTTAAAAAATGACGTGTAAAAGTGCCCATTGCGGCCTATTTACTAAATAAATTATTTGAATTTGAATGATAGAGCTTGAGCTATAGTTCCCACGCGATCAAAGTGTAGGATTGGGAATTTAACACACAACATTCAATTCGCAGGTTGAGCTAAAATCCTCATTCAAAATTAACTCACTATTATTTTTTGTGATTAGGAGCGTGGGATCTCTAAGTTTTTCTAAATTCATGTGAAGAAATTTGCATAAAACTGCGAAACAAATTAATTACGTGGTGTGAAGTTCGCAATCCGGACTGGCCCGTATGTGAACTACGGCTCTAGCCCTTTGATTCTAAGAGAAAACCTGAGTCCATATAAAGGCGGCTGGGATGACTACTTTTAAAAAAACACGTAAAATGTCTCTTACCCCGTTGTAGTGTACGGCAACCCCAGCCATTGTCGCATTTTTGACATTCGTCATTCGACAAAAATGTATGTTGAAAAATGTGCCAATATATATCTCTCAATTAGAACAGCTAAGTGATATACGGGGTTTTAGCCTATGTCAGCGTTCAATGTGTTTTTGTTTTTCGCGTGAAATATGTCGCTTTTCTATTTTACACAGATTTATTGGTTATGGGTTTGCTTTTTGGCGGTTACGCTTTTTGTGGAAGGTTTTGACAAAGTAAGTTGTAATAGCGGTTTTTTTACACTTCATTGTAATGGTTGTCTTTACTACATTTACTTATTTTGTTCGAAGTTACAGAATTAAATTTTTAAAACCATATTATATAAACCTTTTGAGTAAGCGAATATTTGCTGAAATAATCGCTCTGAAAGTTGCAAATACAGTGTCCTCCGTTTATCCCCAAAATATGAAAAAATCAAAGCAAAACTTAATAAATATTTTCAACCGATTGAAATTGATTGATTGCTTTGGGACCATTTCGTGACCGTGATACGTATTTTTTAGTTTTCTTCTGTTTCTTTTGTGTAATTGTCACGATGAAAATTTTTCTTTCTTTCTTTTCTTTCAACCAAAATTGTTTTTAATGTGATTGGATATAAGTTAGAGTTTATTAGTGTTATGGAGATTCGCATTTTTGCAGGAAAACTATTTCATGTCGTTCTTTTATGTGTTCCTCAATTACTCGAAAACGTCTGGACCGATTTGATTTTCGTAAGAGGTGAGTAAGTTGTACATACGAGTGCTCGTCACTGTGCAATCTTAAGTCATTATAGCAATAAGAGATGACAGCAGGGTGCCATCAATTGAGCATCAGCGTGTCGAGTTCTCGGTCGTTTACCTTATCTCCCTTTCTTTTCTTTATTTTTAAAAAAAAGCTAATAAAACAAATGAAATATATTCTAACAAACAAAAAGTTGGAAAACCCCGACTTTGTCATTTCAAAGTTCAATATCTCAATAACGGCTGAACCGATTTTGATAAAACATGCTTCAGAACCATTGCTAGAAAACCTGCTTTCAAATAAAAAAACCGCATTCAAATCGGTCCACCCGTTTAAGAGCTACGGTGCCACAGACAGACACACACACATACAGAGACACACAAACACACATAGCGGTCAAACTTATAACAACCCTCTTTTTTCGTCGGGGGTTAAAAATATTTTTTTTTTTTTTATTTTTTAATAGCCTATATAGTGTACCACTGCTGGGCAAAGGCCTCCCCTTTCTCCTTCCAGTCGTCTCTGGCTTCGGAAAAATGTTGCCAGAACCAGATGAGATGTTGCCAGTTGTTGTTGAATGTTGTTGTGTTGTTGTTGTTGTTGTTTTTTTTTTTTTATTCTACTGGATGGCAAACGAGCAAGTGGGTCTCCTGATGGTAAGAGATCACCACCACCACCACCATGTTGTTGTTGTCGTCATTAATTTCGGCAAATTTGTTATTTAATTAATTCTTTTTCTCCTACACCGTTATATTACTAACTACAGGGTATAGTTTGTAAATCGAGTTACAATGATTGATTCGTGCAGTTACGCTGATCCTCGGATAGCGTGCGAACGGGCAATACCGCATCCCTGTTGCTATTGATTTTTATTTATTTCTGTACTTTACTTGTGACTTAGTTTATACCTATGTACAGGGTCCTGGGAGATGGTGCTGTTCGCGTCCGTAGGTCTTACCCTTGAAACCCTCGTGTCTCCCGGGTGGTGCCAAACGAACAGCAACGCCGAGTATCAGGCGGCGGAAAATAACCTGACCCCCTGGTTTATCAGGACGGCTACTACAAGCCGGGAGGATTAAATCACCTCCGAAAGAGTAGACTCGCCACCCACAGTGGCCAGCGTGGCGTTTCAAGGCCAAATACCTTCCATGAAAAGAGACCTTTACTCAGCATTGGGTAGATCAAGGTTGAAGAAGAAGACAGGGTCCTACTCACCTCTCGCGAATGGAAGACGTGAGTAAACCACAGGTAAGACCAATCCTACATACCCAGTAATTGATAATGGATCGTTCACAATAATATTTACCTAAGCAAAGTTTCACAATGAACTAAAATAATTTCCTTGCTCACCCGCGACCTTACGATAGCTAAGCTTATGCAAAATATGCGTGTTCATGCAGTTCCTCCACCTCCACACTGTAAGAACACACACAAATCACACAAACCCATCTATCACCACCACCACACTACACTGACGCGTTTCGAACTCAACCAGAGCTCATCTTCAGAGTGACACAACCGTACACCATGCTACCAGTTGTTAGACTCACAACAATAAATCGCAATAAATTATTCAAAGTTTCACACTTTCAACTATAGAGTGACTATGCACTTACTAAATAATTTGCACGAAGCGGTTTGCTTCATCTTTCATAATGCGAACTGCTAAAGAATGGAATTCGCTCTCGTCGTCTGTATTTCCGGATAAATAGAAACGGGCTCTTCAAGGCTAGAGTGAATAGGCTGTTACTGAACCAGTGAGACCTTTGACCTCATTTGCACTTAACATCAGGTGAGTAGGGGTCAATCAAGGTCAGTTTGATGTAAAAAAAACTATTTGTTATCAAAATTCATAAAAATATCGTTAATCCTCAGCATTCCGTGCCGCGTGCCATACCCCTACACTACCACTGGACAGGAGTAAAAAAAAACAAAAAATATCAAATTTGGAGTTGAAATAAAAAATACAAAAAGACTCCAAATAACCAATCATAATCAAACTTAAAATAATACACAATTTACAGAAAACACTTCGGTAGGGTAAATCCTGCTCAATGTGTGTAAAACACTTCTATTTCCTACTAATATTATAAACGCAACGGGGTTCAAACCCCGGCTCGCACCTCTGAGTTTTTCGAAATTCATGTGCGGAGTTACATTTGAAATTTACCACGAGCTTTGCGGTGAAGGAAAACATCGTGAGGAAACCTGCACAAACCTGCGAAGCAATTCAATGGTGTGTGTGAAGTTCCCAATCCGCACTGGGCCCGCGTGGGAACTACGGCCCAAACCCTCTCATTCTGAGGGGAGGCCTGTGCCCTGCAGTGGGACGTATATAGGCTGGGATGATGATCATAAACGCGAAAGTTTGTGAGTGTGTGTTTATGTTTCTTACCTACTCCTTCACGCTAAAAGGACTAGATCATTATTAGTAAAATTTGGTATGTAGATAGCTGCAGATCTGGAACAACAGAGAGACTACTTTTTATCCCGATATTTCCAGGGAATTGAGATCAAATTTCGAAATCTCCAGGTCATGAAATTTAACACAGTTGGTTTTAATGCAATGCCAATGAAAACCACGATTATAACTTTTGAGAATTCCCAAGTGAATTTTTGATTGTTACTCTTTTACACTGGAACGGGCCATAAAATTCCTTGTAGTGCACAATCACCCATAGATACCGTCTCGCCCTTATTATTAAGCTCTATGATTTTTACCATCAAAGTAATCTAGTTAACCGTGTAACCGCCGCATTCAGCCGCTTATTAAAATTGACGGGCGCACCTGCGGGATTGATTCATTTGTTTGTCGTCGGGGCAGTTAACGGGTTAAACGTGGGGTGTTGATTGACGAGTCATGGTTTTTAAAGCATTCATCAGCAATGGTGTTCCTTGTGTTATTACTAATATAATCATTATTATAGAATAGGGCGTGGACCTAAAAGCCGTGGTGGCCTAGTGGTTTGACCTATCGCCTCTCAAGCAGAGGTACGTGGGTTCAAACCCCGGCCCGCACCTCTGAGTTTTTCAAAATTCATCTGCGAAATAGCATTTGAAATTAAACAAGAGCTTTACGGTTAAGGAAAACATCGTGAGGAACCTGCACACACCTGTGAAGTTCAATGGTATGTGTGAAGTTCCCGCGTGGGAACTGCGGCCCAAGCCCTCTCATTCGGAGAGGAGGCCTGTGCCCAGCTGTGGGACGTAACTGGGATGATGATGATTAGGGCGTGGGCCATACTGCCCTCTTAAATGCAGAAGGCCGTATCTCAACAAAAAAATCACGTAAATTTACTTTTGAGTACCGTAAGCTTGGGGTACTTTGACCCAATAGAGGGTAACTTTGGCCCTTATGAAAACCACATAAAGAAGGGTTTAATAAAAAACATAAAAATGTGAGCGGTCAGAACACCAACCACATGGTAATGTGCCATATTTTCAAAGCAATAATAACCTAAACTGGGTGAATACTTATAGCTAAAGTTACCCTACAGGACCAATAAGTGATCCGACTCTACGGTATAGGTACTTTAAGACACTTTGCGTACATTTATACCATATAATTGTATACAATAAATAATGTACAAATGCCTTAAAATACTTTCAGTAAAAATTTTAAAGGAAAGAACAAATCTGTAGTAAGGAAGTAGTATAGAACTCTAAGTGAGTGAAGTGAAAGTAATTCAACAGTCAGGACGGGACCCATTCAAGATCGTAAAAAGCTCAAAAAATCATTGTTATCTAAGAGATCTATCATTCCTGCTTCGTTTTTTAATTTTTTGTATGACAGTCAATTTTTTTTATTAAAAAAAACTTAGTAAACTGTTCAAAAAAACTTCTTTATCTCGCTATGGCAAGACCAAAACAATATCGTAAATATCAATAAATAACGGAATCCGTTGAACCGATGCGCTAAGTTTCGGCATAACTCCGGACTTTATCGCATTAAATACGGTCCCACTTACAACGAAACAATAACAAAGTCCCATCTATAAATAATGTACTACACGGGAGCGGTACTATTGTATCTCGAAAGGAGCTCGATTGCAACTCATTGGCTAAAGTGTCAAATTTCGTATCTCCATCAGATACAATTTTACAGGAGGCACAGAAAACTTCACCATAAAAATTTTGTATGCAGGTTTGTTTTGATTTTACATAATTAATACAATAGTTTATTCGCATTATTAGGAACAATATTCCGAAAAAGAAACGGTGCCAATTGCATAATAATAGAGTTACGAGATTTTCTTGAAAAGAGTTACAAAGTTATGGAATTGCGAAGTCTGACACTTTAGGCGACGAAATCGAAGACACCAAAACAAAACTAACATTAAGTGATTGATACCTCAGTCAGCAAAAAAGTTTTAACGGCCTGGAGGTTTGGAATAAAAGAAATGTAGACACTTTTATCCTTTTAATGGCAGTTGGATGTTTTTGGTACTTATTATCTCATTAAAAAAATATACGGTAAGATTTCGGTCAACACGTTCTCATAGTAACGCCGTGATAGAGCCATGTTGTTCCGTCGATTAAGACGCGGCCACACTGGCTCTCGATAATGACGCAAGTTTCACGTGTACGCGCCCTTACTTTTTCCCACTCTCGTACGGTCAGCAGAATAGGATAAAACTTGAAATTAGACAATAGTTTTTAAATTTTAGATGTTTTTGAGTTATTATCATCTTGGCCTATGTCTTACCGCAGGGCACAGGGATTTTACTCCGAAATTCCATATTCCTACCTATCTTGCCATCCCTTTCACTCTCCTGTTACCTAGAGCTTGAGAGAGACGACATAAAATGAACTTGGTAGTAAAAGACCCAGTCTAGACCCAGTAACTTTAAAAAAACCGTTCAAATCACGCAGCTTGTCATGCAACAGCAAGAAACATCTGATTGAGGTGTAGATCTGGAGTATTGCTCTTTATGCATTTAAAACGTGGACACTAACGCAGAAGGATAGGGCGAGACTGGAAACTTTTGAGATGTGATTCTGGAGGAGAATGAAAGGCATAAGTTGGATGGAAAGGAAGACTAATAAGGAAGTCTTGAGAATGGTTTTTTCTTTTTTTTTTATTCGACTGGATGGCAAACGAGCAAGTGGGTCTCCTGATGGTAAGAGATCACCACCGCCCATAGACACCGGGGGATTGCAAATGCGTTGCCAACCTAGAGGCCTAGATGGGATACCTCAAGTGCCAGTAATTTCACCGGCTGTCTTACTCTCCACGCCGAAACACAACAGTGCAAGTACTGCTGCTTCACGGCAGGATTAGCGAGCAAAATGGTGGTAGCAATCCGGGCGGACCTTACACAAGGTCCTACCACCTGCAAGTTGGAGAATGGAGAACAATCCTGAACACCATAGGTGCTGTATGCGGAAATATGGTCGGGCATTTGATACCACACGACGGCTTCTTCAAAACAATTTTGGAAGGAAAGCTCGAGGAGAAGAGAGGAAGAGGTCGACCTAGGCGCAGCTACATCGATCAGATAAGGGAGAAAGTTTGCGTCGCGTCGTATCAAGAGGTCAAGAGGATGGCTCAGAGGAGGGATGTGTGGAAGATACTCCACCGACAATAGTATAACTCTCAAGTTAAAGAAGAAGAGAGTATATGACCAAAGCCTCCTCTCTGAATATTGCCGTCGAACTGATCTTACGATGGAGCTGAAACTAGAACTCCAAGACAGAACCACATAACTTAGTCAATACGGCTTTTTAGAATGATTTTAGTGTGTACTTTGACCAAGAATGGTATCCAGGTTCGGGTGATGGGGCAGTCATGCAAGTTTACTATTAAAACGTATTTTTAGTTTCCATCTTAAACCATTTCTTTTTTCAATACAGACGCAAAACGAGGGATGTTATGGAATCGTAGCTCTCAAACAGGTAAGTATATAGCCCGAAGTCGATCCGGTTTTTGTTAAGTCAATGTAAGTTTCTTTGCGATGGTTCTTAGTTTCATTAAAAACGATTCAGCCGTTTTACGATATTAACTTTAAAATGACAATTTTGTAGATTTTTTAAATTTTGTTTTTCTAAGTTAGGTTAGGTTATTCTTAATTTTGTTACGATTTATCCACTCATTGAATTCTGCTTGCAATAATTTTATTTACTTAACAATTCACCAAAGTAATTTGTCATTAACTTAATTATTTTCTTTTTTTTTACTTATTTTGCGGACGCTACAAATTATTCTCCTATTGAAACGTAGTACAGTCAGCATCACAATACCATTACGGATGATAAACGGTTGTTCGCCAACTATCGTTAACGGCCCTTATGGCTTTTTTCCTCGTTTGACACTGTTATGTCTTGACAGTACTTAGTGACAGCGGAAAAAGTATTAAAAGGCTTACAGTGACATAAGAAATAAAAATAGAAAACGTTTATTCGCATTTCGCAAATTACATAAACACAAAATAAACAAGTATAAAGTAAATATTTATCAAAGTATTTGCGAAATCGCGAAACGGTCTCAGCTCAGCATAGTGCTGGCAAGACAAAGCTTAAGGGTTATGGGTTCAAACCTAGGCTTGCATCTTCAACGACCTTGTAGCCCAGTGGTTAGAGAACCTCTCTACGAAGCTTGCATGAGGTCCGCGGTTCGATTCTCTGTCGGGGCCATCGACATCTATGTACCTTACGGCACTAGACTGGCTGTTTGGAACAGAACGCGCGGCGCATCAATCATCAATATTACTTTGACTCAACCGCTGTCACGGACGTCAACAGACTATAGGGAACTGTTCACAAAAACGCGCTGTGAACTGTTTTCGTGTGCCGTTTTGATGTAAGAAACATGCAGTCTAGTACATAGATGTCAATGGTCGGGGCACATGTCTCCTGATAGAAGTAGAGGGCTAGGGCCGTAGTTCCAAAGCGGGCCTAGTGCGAATTGATCACTTTAAACTATGGCCTTTTCATTCTGACAGGAGACCTGTGTCCAGTGCTGCTACGTGGGAAAAGTACAGTTATAAACAGTTATAAGTAAACGGAACATTATGTATTTTATTGCTTTTTAGGGTTTCGTAGTTCTTTATGTTAGTAGGTAGGTTAGGTACAGCCACCATCAGATATTTCGGAGCGGCCAAGGTTATCCAAAATATCGAAACATGAACTTTAACATCTTAATAATAGAGTGCATGTGCCGATATTTTTGACCACTTTGGTCGCTCCGAAAAATGTGATAGCGAGTGTACTTGTTCAACAAGTTGAAACATGTTTTCAGGCCGTTTCATGGCACTAACTTTCACATGAGAGTATTTTCGATGGGAGGCTTTCCAACGCTTCGTCTTCTACTTCGTAAGACCTTTCTCTTCCAACGGTTATCTGTAGGTAAATTAATATGATTGGGATACAACTATCTGAGGAGAATCCAGTTTAATGTAAGTCTTACACGTTGATTACGTAATCACTCTTCTAGTGTAATTACGCCATTAGTACACTTCGAATTCAAAACATAAAATCAACGTCGAAAAGGGGGCCTATCATCAAACCGTTCCCCGCCATTTCCCCGACGAAATTCCACATCATGCGAAATCATAAATTTCACCGCGAAAAAAATAAACACCCGTACAGGCTGATGGCACTAATTTTTTTCCCTACTGATATTAAGTCTTGTTTAAGAAGGCCCATCGTTATCCTTAATAGTAATAGATATTTTATTTTGTCGCTTCGCTTTTGGGCTGTTTGCGGGGTGCTATTACGGTGTCGTGCGATGTTTGCAACGTTGGGTGAAAAAATGTGTGTCATTTTTTCGTTTGCTGGTAATCGGATTTGTAAAGCAAATACTAATAAGAACTATATAAGAGTTACATATAATGAACACAAGAAATAATAAAAATACAATTCAATAATATATTTATATGACTCTTTTTTAAACGTCATGTAGTTCAAGTAACCCATGATTCGTACAAAACAGCATACAACTTCATTTTGCTTTTTTTATTTTGTTATGCTGGGTGCACAATAGTTTTGTGCAAAAATGTGCATGGAAAATAGTGAAGACTACATTTACAAGAGTACATTTTTGTCATTACTTACTGATTAACATTTACTTTTATTTTAAGTATAAATGATTGTTAAGTCTTTTTTACTTAATCATTCCAAATTAAATTATATCATAATTTACATTAAACGTCAAATAAGAAGAATTTATACTGGAATTGTTCAAGAATTAGAAGGATATCAAAAATTAATACAAATGAAAAAGTAAACTGTAGACAGCTAAGAATTTGCATGCATTTTTTGCAGTCAGAATTTCACACACTATGATACCTGTTACCTATCTTCTAAAATGTCATCCCACTTAAAAAACTTAGCATGTACTTATTAAAAAAGCGTGCCTTATTGCCTCCCGGCCTTATTAAGTCTTTCGCTCCACAATCGACCCCCTGATACATTTGCCGTTCGTTAATAGGTTTTTCCTTCATAAAGCGAATGTTAACCTATTTATTATACTCTTGATATTAAAAACGGCGCGTTGGTATAATAAATGCGTGGACTTTGATGAGCATCTTTGTGTGAACATTTTTATGGATCTTGTCATGGTTTGTTTGTCGATTTTAATGGGAGTGGATACTGAGTTTTTTGTGAGGATCTCCCGGATAGCTACCCATTTTTGCATTATTTTTTGTTGAATAAATATTTTCGGGCTTAATCATCATCATATCAGCCGTAGGAGACTGTTGGACATAGGGCTCCCCCACAGACCTCCAGTTGCTTCGGTTGGAAGCCTGCATCCACCGTGAACCCGCGGCTTTAACCAGGTCATCCGCCCATCACGTTGGTGGTTGGTGGTGGGGGTGGTTTTCGGTCTTGATTTAAAATAAATTTAGTGTTGCTATTATAAACATAGGAGCTGTTTAGTACGGAGCTTTGAAGTTTACAATGGCGATTGCACTGATTAGCGTTAAGTGAGTCATGAAAATCATTAGGATATATTCTCATGACTATTACTAGTACAGTCTAGTACAGTCATAATCACCTCCTACATAATTATAAAGACTTAAATAAAGTTAACTTATTAAAAATATTAAAAAAAATAAAAAAAAAAAAAGTTTTTTTTGCAAGTAGATCGCGCCGCAGTCTCTTTTTATCTTTTTCTAGTCTACATTTTAGCATACTAGCTATTGGTGGCAACTTTGCCTTTGAAAAGTAATCATGTCAATATACTTACTTAGTATAAGCTGTTGCCCACGATTTAGTTCATCTTTGCGATAAAAGGTGTTCTGTTATTCGTTCTGGTCTTTTAATAATGACGTATATAAAATTTCATCGTAACCGGTTCAGTAGTTAAGGCGGGAAAGTAGAACAAGCAAACTCACTTTCGCATTTTATAAAAATAGTAAGGATTCCATTATTAAAATACTAATTTATTTAAAATATTTGTTCAAAACACACATGAAGATTTAGGCCATCTTTGATATATCAATCATTTGCTACCTACAGATTTGTTTTCAAAACTGAATATTATTTAAAATAAGGCCAGTTTTAATCACATCGCTCCTTTCCTACTTCCCCTTGCCATCGAGCTTATTTTCAAATATCTTTTTATTAATGCTTGACCGTAAGCTTTTAGGGCTCTCAAGCGTGGGCCATATTGTGGCAGAATTGAATTGGCCTAAGTGCCATACTCATTTTATTTACAAAACCACAAAGTTCTACGTCCCCTTCTAATGATACGCAAATTTGAGACGACGGTTGTGAATAATAAAGTTTGGTTTTGGTTTTGAATGGGAGCATAAGAATTTTAGGAAGTGGCCTAATGGCAGAGTTTCTTTTGTCACGTTTGATTATTTTGAGAGCGGTTTTGGATTTTGTATTGCCTTGGTAATGATGCTTGTTTGTTTTAGAAATGTTGCTATCTATTTCCCATGGCTTTGTTTCTGATAACAACAATCAATGAAGTCGATTTCGACATGACGTTAACCATACCCCTCCACTTTCTGTTTTCTTTTATGTTTTCCGTTTTTAAGACCGCAAAGTCCGCATATCTAAATATATACTTTCTACAGTTACTTTGAAGGGTTTGGCATTGTACAGTATTTTTGGGTTCTGTTTGTACCCTTCAGGTACGGAACCCTAAAAAGTATTTACGTAATAAAACCATTTAAGTAAACATACAAATTACAAAAATATTCATGCTTATATGAATGATTATTAACTTTTAATTTAAAATAAAAAATGCCTAAAAATTTTTTTTATATTCGACTGAATGGCAAACGAGCAAGTGGGTCTCCTGATGGTAAGAGATCACCACCGCCATACATCTGCAACATCATATCGAAGATTTGCCAACCTAGAGGCCTAAGATGGGATACCTCAAGTGCCAGTAATTTCACCGGCTGTTTTACTCTCCACGCCGAAACACAACCGTGCAAGCACTGCTGCTTCACGGCAGGATTAGCGAGCAAGATGGTGGTAGCAATCCGGGCGGATCTTGCACAAGGTCCTACCACCTGCAAAAATTATTAAGGATAAGTCCGCCTTTGTATCTTACACTTTTTTTGTAAGCTTTCTGTATTTCCTGTTTGTACAATAAATAGTATAAACAAACAATAATCATACGGAACACATCACTTAACAGAAAAAAGAACTTTTATCTCTTTAAAAATAAGCCCATAGCATTTTTCAAGTGCCAAAACCCGCTATTCAAAATTCCAATTCGGTACCCAATTCTCGAATCCGCACGACATTTATCACTGGATCAGCGCGGCCGATATTTCATGTGTCTCTCAATAAGCACTCGACTACTATGTCATACGAAAGTGAGGGTGTAAATGGAAGGGAATAGGCTTTTTATTTCCCAATCGTTTGAACCTTATTTTTATACTTTGTTTTTTATTTTTTACTCATAATCAGGGACGAAAGGATGTAAGTACTTCAAAATTGTATTTTAATGTAATTTGGCTAACTTATCGTTATATTTTTGTTATTTTCTTTATGGCACTTAAATGTTTATTAAATTGGAATTCATGTTAAAAAGCAGTTTTTTGGTTTAATCTCATTTTAGTTGCAGAGATATAAAAAATAGTAGGTAGATTATTATATCTAACTAAATATAAAATACTCATGAAGAAACTTTGTACGGAATTTTCATTTTTTATTATAAATAACGCACATACCAAACATTGTCATATACAAAAAAATTAAAGAAAGTAAGGAAATTGGACCAAGTTATCGATTCCAGCGATATTTTTTAACAAAATCTCAATTAAATTAATAAACTGAATGTAAATAAAAGCTTGAAATAAGACGAAAATAAATAATCCATTTTATTTTTGTAATTTTTTATGTTATAAATAGTGTACAGAATCCTTGTAATTAATATTTTTGGCTGCCTTAAACATGTCTCCATATTTGTATACAAATAAACAAGTACGTTTATTTTTTTAAAGCATAAAACAAAACTTGCTTTATAAAAGTATACTAACTACTTACATTTTTCTTTTTAGTTTTATTGCAGCAGTCAGGTTTTTTAGGAATCCAGCTTATAAACATAGAACCTCAAGATATTAAAAAGATTTCTTCATCGACGATACCTACCTACTTGCTTTTCCTGCTGAGGCCCGAATAAATTTTCTCATTCTTCTGAGACGCAAATAAATATTCTTACTCTTATCATAAAACTATTTAAAAATATATATAAAACCAATTTAAATCTAATTGTTTCGAGAATAAACTCGAACTGACGTGTTGTCAACAAAAGAGAAACAAAAAAAAAAACTTTATTATATTGACATTATTGTTCTTTTCTTTCTCATTCTGAGTGGAGACTTGTATCCAGCAGGTTCGTATTATATAGGCTGAGATGATGATTGTCATGTGCACTTTTGGGTACATTATATTGCATATTGGGCCGCACGAGGTTATATAATAATAATAATCATTAATTTCAAGTAACATTACTCATAGGGAAAAAAAACACACCATAGAAACAAAATACACTTGATTAATAAATATTTTTCTATGTCAACAGAATTATTTATAATTTTATTTGTTCTATTCTTATAACTTGTCCCACACGCGACAGGATTAGGCATACGATATACAAATGTCGCGCGGATTCGTCTCGCCATCGACGACGGGGACCAAATGGATTGGAAGCCGGCGTGCATTTGTCTTCAACAAAACCACCATTCGATAAGCTATTAATCAGAATAGGGGTGGGGGGTGAATTTTTTAGACTGTTGTGAAACAATACTCTTTTTCTTTGGGTAGCTAGGTAAAAATTAATTGTGGAGAAGAAAAAAAAGGACCGCTCGAATTTCATACGAATGTTACTCCCGGGTCTTGCTTTAACTTTATGTATGCAGGTTTTTAACCCCCGACGCAAACCAGGGGTGTTATAAGTTTGACCGCTATGTGTGTCTGTCTGTCAGTATGTCTGTGAGTCTGTCTGTGGCACCGTAGCTCTTAAACGGGTCGACGGTTTTGAATGCGATTTTTTTATTTGAAATCAGGTTTTTTAGCAATGGTTCTTAGACTGTTTCTTCAAAATCGGTTCAGCCGTTTTTGAGATATTGAACTTTGAAGTGATAAAATCTGGGGGTTTTACAACTTTTTGTTGGTAAGGTTATTGCTAGGTTATTGTCACTAAAATCGATGATATTGTTATTAAGAACAGGATCTTTGTATGTCCTATAGTTAACTATACTGACTTACTTATCTATAAGTGTAACCCCGTATAATAGATGCAGAGCTAGTCTATGAAGGGTTGTAATTTTCCAACATGCACACACCATGACAATTCAAAATTTTATTCAATGACGCCTAGTCTCGCTAAATGGCAATTAGTCGTAACTGAATCGGAAAATGGCCGCCATTGGATTTCAATCATACATACGATTAGTGCAATCATCCACTGACATTGACGCGCGTAGAGTTAATCTTATTTTCTGAATTCTAGTTAGAACATGTTTGCCAAAACTGTTGTGCTACAATTTCAAAATAGAAAGGTTAATGTGGCAGTCTTTTATAGATTGAAAATACAAACTGAAATATAGATGCACAGAAAAAACAGAAAAATAAGACCATCACTGGGAATCGAACCCAGGTCCTCGGTAATCCGTACCGCGTGCTATACCGCTACACCACTGATGGTCAACGGCACCGACACGAATTTCCCTATGCACCTCATATCTCAGCTTGTGTTTCTTACTTAGTCACTTAAGCAGCGACGCTAGCGACATCTATGCCGTAGCCCTCATCGAGAAACTTTTACGGCATTCCATTGGAACTAACCGCTCACCCGGACAAGAGATATCGTTACTAAGCAATCAAATTAAGATTGGTTGATAAAAATTTGGAATTGAAATAAAAAATACAAAAAGATTCCAAAAAGAACAATCTTAGTCTTTTATAGTTTTTTGGTCCAAATGAATGCCTGCAAGTTTTAATTATAGCTTGCCCTGTCACGTGGTGGTGTCCGGGGAAGTTGTCGGAGTAAAGAAGAAGGCAGGAACAGGGCAGACAGTAATATTTATTTAAGATAATAATAAAAGGGCACCTGCGAACAAACAGACGCGGTCTTAAGTATCTTAAAGGTATGCTTTGACACTGTATCAACAATTATAAAAATACATAGTTAATCAACTTACGTTTCCGTGCCCAGTTCTTTATTTATATAATTCAATGGCACTGAAGTCCAGCAGTATTACAATAATGAACTTAAGAAACTTCACAAATGCACTGTACAATTATTTGAACCTGGATAACTTCTGGATAAGTATAAGTCCTTCCTTCGTATAGGAGTAATAAAGTATATGCCAGTTATGGAGTTTTAGGAGATTTATAGGATCTAGGATAAAGACAGGTATCTGTTCAGCTCGGAGGCTCTGAATAGAATGGCTACTTGACGTAAATCGAACAGGTGTGGAATTTAGAAAAGGAAATTTGAATTTAAATGTTATTTTTCGAATATGTGCTAAACCAGACAGTACAAAGAGTTAGGAAGAAACGAGCTGTATGACACCTCGTTACAGCCCTGTTTGTTGATTTTATGTTTGGGTCAAATCTTGCAAGTTAATTTTGATGCTTTTCCGGAGGTCGGGTTGTTTTTGAAATTTGGTATACATTATAGGTTGGATGACAAAGTACAGTCTGCAAAAAACCGGAAGACAAAGTATTGGCAGGCTTCCCACTAGATAGACTAATGTAATTGCCAAAGTTGCGGGCAACTGGTGGATGCAAGTGGCAAGTTTAAGTTAGTAAAGCTTTCGGATAATATTTGTAGGATTAGGTTTATTTACCTATGTATTTGTCTCAACTATGAAAACTAAAATACAGGCATGTTTAAAAATATAAATACGGACATAACATAATAACTAGAAACACAAAAACAAGGAGATTTCTGAAAGACATTTATCAGATATCTAAAAAAAGTATTACAGTATTCTGCATTTCTACACAAATAATATGATCAAACAAATTGAACAAAACGAATTCTCATAAAAAAACAATATGATATCATAAAGAGAAATCTATACCATTCCTTTGAACGTAAGGAGGCACTTGCCTTGCTATTTTATGTTATATCCCTTTCCTGCCAAAGGTTTTGGTAATGTCGAGTGGAATTGAGGCAATTTGGCGAGTGTTCGATACATATCTAAATTTCGATTGGTTTGAGAATAGGGTGTTTTGTTGGGGGAGCTGGGGCGATTAAAAAAAATGTTTTTTTATTCGTGAAAAGAAAAAACAAGTATGTAGTCTAAAATTAGACTTATTTAGTTTCTATTTAAATAGTTTTTGTAAGGCAGTTGGATTTTGATGATTTACAATATTTTTTATTTATATAGATGTCTAGAATTTATGTAGCTTTGTATATAATCATTCAGCTTAAACACCTACGAGTCTTTGAATCTTTCTTCTGTCAAAAACCCAGCCATAAACCAAAATCCCTTATGCCATTAGGAATACGCAAACCATAAGGCGTTGAAACCATTAAGCGGAACCCTCCCAATAAAATTGAGATATCAATAAGGGGAAAATTTTAATACATGCAACATTTAATAATATCTGTTCGGGCGGCAAGACGCCATTTTGGAAGGAAATTTCTACTTTGTAAAGAGTTTTTATGTGAAATCAATTGATTGTGGTGGGTACGAAATGCGATGGGGTAGTCTGTTTATAGTTATATAATCCACTTCCAACTGGCGCAACTGGAGGTGAAAGAGGAGGAATATGTCCAACTGTGGACGTCTTATGGCTTGTATGATGATGATTTGTATAACTTCGTATGCGTAAACCATTAGATCTTGCAGTTCTATTATAATTTCGGGATTTAGAAAAATATCTTGTGAGAATTCCCGAAATATATCTTAGTCTTGCCTCCGTGGTAAATTTCATACATAAAACTACACACACATGCATATCCATATCCATACTATTAGGTACTAATAGTATAAATGCGAAAGTGTGTGTGTCTGTATGTTTGTCCGTCTTTCACGTTGAAACAGAGCGACGGATCGACGTGATTTTTGGCATAGAGATAGTTCATGGGCCAGAGAGTGGACATAGGCTACTTTTTATAATAATAATAAATATCATGGGACACTTCACACCAATTGACCTAGTCCCAAACTAAGCAAAGCTTGTACTATGGATACTAGGCAACGGATAAACATACTTATATAGATAAACACACATACTTTAATACATATTGAACTTCCAAGAACCGAGAAAAAACATTCGTATTATTCATACAAATATCTGCCCCGGCCGGGAATCGAACCCGGAACCTCAAGCTTCGTAGTCAGGTTCTCTAACCACTTGGCCACCCGGTCGTGTAATTTATCCCGGAAAAATGCACAGTTCCCGAGGGAACAGCGCGCGATAACCAAATCCCACGCGGGCGAAGCCGCGGGCAGAGCTAGTAATTATTATACGTTGAGGTTTGTGGTATTCATCACCATCAAAATCATCCCGCCGGATTGTGTCCACAATTGAACCAAGATCTCCTTAGCATGCCACGATGTACGACAATGCACTTACATCCACCGGTTGCCCGCTCTCGCGATCTCGTCAATCCACAAAGTGGAAAGCATGCCAACGCTTCGTCTTCCAGTTCGTGGTCGCCACTCTACCTTTTCTCCCTCAACGGTTATCTGTTCATCGAGCTATGTGGCCCGCCACTTCAACTTGCAATGTCTTCGAGCTATGTTGACGACTTGTTTTACACACGTTCAGAAACCAACCGCTCGATTAGCTTAAAGCCTGTCGAATGCCGATAACCCCCTTGTTCCCAGCGTAGATTTATGTGCGTTATAATTTTCCAATTTTCAAACGCAATGTTTCGTTGTGAAGCTTGTGTTGGTAACGCCTGGCGGGTCGTACTTGCGGTAAGGTAGGGGTATTAGATACTGTAGTTCAGCACTTCTTAACCTTTTTCACGCACTTTTTTTTTGTTCAGGCACTAAATCCTCTTCCGATGAAAAAAGAATGGAGATAGATTTTTTATTTTCAAAACTAATAAATAATAAGAAAATACGAATATACATTAACAAACGCGCAAGGACCCTCTCGTAGCATGTGGTGTAGAGATGCTTCTGCAATTTAAATAATAAGAAAACCGTAAAACAACATACACCATTTTGATTATTAAAAAAGCATTTTGACAAAGTAAAAATTACCGGATCATCGACTTAAGTAGATATTGTGATTAAAGTTTTTTTTTAAACAGGTTAGGTTTGAACCTGCACCCATTACAGTAACAAACTACTGTCGCGAAGGAAACGTCGCGTATCGCATAGAACTGCAACCGCAAGAAGCGGAAAGGAGCGTGATTTTCAATTATGAATTAAAAACTCAAGAATACGTTTCCGCGGAAGCTTACGCTTTTACGAGATACAAGTTTTAAAAAGCGAACGAATGTGAATTTTTTCGTTTTTTTTCGCGGAAAGAAGTTTTGAGAAAGCGTGGAAGGGGAATGATTCTTTGTCTATGGAGATTATATTTTCAACTATGTTTTGTGTTTTAGAACTCCATATGGAGATCAACTGAAGTGACAAACGGAACTCTATTAATGTCGCTATGCTGTGCGTCTATCTGTCACAGGGCTGTATCTCAAGAACGGTAAAATATATACTCCTAATAATAATAATTCAAGTATAATTCGTAGTACTGACATTGCCTCGTGACCCAACTAATATGATAACCGCAAAAGGTTGTGAGGATGGATGGATCATCATCATCATCATGTCAGCCGAAAGACGTCCACTGCTGGACTTAGGCCTCCCCCGAGGCTCTCCACTCAGACCCGCGGTCTTGTGCTTCCCACATCCACCGCGATCCCGCGATCTTAACCAGGTCGTCACTCCATCTTGTTGGAGGCCTACCGACAGCTCATCTCCCGATCCGCGGACGCTATTCGAGAACCTTCTGACCCCATCGGCCTTCAGTGGCAGTGGTGGGATTGATGGATGTATTGTATGAATGGAATGGACGGATGTTTTTTACGCAAAAACTACTGGACGAATTTTGTCAAAATTACACTTTTTATCCCAATATTCTCACGAGATCGCAATAAAATCTCGAAATCTCAATCGCCGTAAAACCCAAACAAAAACAAATATGTATTTAATAATACACAACAATTCAAAACAGAAATAAACAGCTAAGAAATCCCCGTCCCCCAGGTGTATGCTGATAAAATATTTTCCCAGCGAATGCACGAAATTGAGTAGCAAACGTGAAATAATAAATTCCTGGCCGAAACGGATTCAATATAAATAGTGGTGGTGCCCTCTCGCATCAAAAATCCCTCTCCTCTACTACATTTGTCTGTATTACGCGGGATGGGTTATGACGTAGTGAAAATATTTTCATATTTATTTTTCAATGGCTCGATAACTTTGACCCAAATTCCAAAAGTAAAAACAGCCAAAATAAAAAAAATATTCTGGGATTATACTTACTCTGTACTACGAGTAGCTCATGATTCTCTTTAAAAAAAAAGGGTTAAAAAGTCCAAACTAGCCTACTTATATCATAAATGTAAACAAGGGTAACTGGAAGAGATCTTTTTCTCTTGTTAACAGTTATTTTAACATGTTTTATGTACAATAAAGAGCAATACAATACAATGTTAAAGTTTGTTAGTATTTGGATGTGTCCGCGTGTATATATGAGTTTGTGAATTTTTTACGCTTAAACCGTCGTTCGGATTTGGATAAAATTTAGTGCGTCGATTCGATAGCTACACAATATGTGTAGAATGACAAACAGGTGCATCCTTTCTATTCCTATCTTTTCTACGGGATTCATATGTGTATTATGAAATAAAAACACAGCGTAAAATAAACTTTTTGGAAAGTCCCGATAAAATTTAGTAAATAAAGTCCCGGAATCAAATTTTTCACTACTTGACGTGTCTAACCATATCCACTTATTGCTAATAATAATAATAAAATCCCTATTAAATCTAAAAAAAACTGGTTATATTTTTGTCTTGGCAACACCTAGCATAACACCGTTCACAATTTAAAGGAGGCAAATCAATGTCACGTATGATACATGCTAGTCTCAGCACCGGCTCCATCATATTGTACGGAATATATCATCGTGCGTTCCATATAATATATTATAACAAATCTCAGTTTGATGCTCGGCTTGTATGTTTTTGATGGCTACATGAGAAACTACTCGGATTTCTGTGGGGTCAATTTTTTTTCAACTCGGAAGGCAATACAAATCTTTACTCTTTTTTTCTTTAGTCTTTAAATAGCACAGGAAAGAAGAAAGAGGATTTGAGATTTAGTTTCTATCCGGGCACACATTTGGTCCTGAGTCATCAGTGAGCTGCAGTATAATATTCAGGTTTCTTCACAGTGTAATATTTCACTGACGAGCTTATGGTAGCTTATGATATGGTAGCTCAGCTAGCTATGGAGAGAGCTATTACTCGTTGCTTCTCTACAGGATCGAATCAGAAATGAGGAGATTCGTACAAGAACCAGGGCCACCGACACATTCAAGCGAATTAGCTCGTTGAAGTAACAATGAAACAGGTGGCCGTGGCCGAAGAGTTCTCGAATGGAGATCGCGTATCGGCAAGCGCAGCGTAGGACGTCCGCCAACGAGATGGACAGATGACCTGTTTAAAGCTGTGGGTTACGGCGAATGCAGGCCGCATCCAATCAAAGCAACTGGGACGAACACAAAGAGTTGGTCCAACAGTGGACGTCCTACAGCTGATATGATGATGATGATGATAAAGCTTATGGTAATTTTTTAGTGTAACGGGAACTCTCAGATTGCAGGATAACGACCAATGAAAATCATTTACTATTTCTGGTGTACAATAACCTATGAAAACGGTTCCCGTATCGTCTGTAGCATGCTGAAAACAAAAATCTTCCACAGCCCGCATTACGTCCTAACGATCAATGACATTAAACAAAAAAATAAAAAGACTTTAATTCAGATCGCAAAAATCCATATTCTTTGTTAGTTAGTACAATAAGTCGAAAAGAAGATTCTTTTTTACGTAGTACAATACTGCCGGGTCATGACAAAACACTGTATCAAAAAAAACAATTTTTCAGAAATCACAAAAAAACTGTTTTCTTCTTTAACTCTTTTCTAGGCATAGTCCAAATAGCGAACACATAAATCTACAGAAATATTCGACCTTGCTTCATTTACAATAAGGTACAAAATGAATTGAAGTTGTTAAAAATACTATTTATTCGTCTTTAAATTAATCCCTCATAGGTAAACAATATAAAACCATGATTTATTTTGCAAAAGCATATCTAAATTGGCGGGGCCTGGAAAAGGGTTAATTGGCCACAAACTCGTCAATATTCATCCGAATTTAAGTAAATTTGGATAAATTACAAATGATATGCTACTATTTGTGGACAAAGAAACATAATATAAGATTTATACTTTTTTAATAAGATTTATTCACTTTCGAGCAAAAACACGT